>NW_028008543.1:0-911 GCF_054177405.1 Leptonychotes weddellii | reverse complement strand
TACTGGGGAACAGATGACTCCGTGGCTGTTGTTAGGACAGCTGTATGACAAACGGGCAGTCGTGGCCATTGAAGGAGATTCAGGTAGGACAGCTGTGTGACAAAGGGGCAGTCGTGGCCATTGAAGGAGATTCAGGCAGAAGGACTGGTCAAATAAGTTGAACAGGTGCCTTTGCTGGTTTATGCTTTGGGGATTTCGACGGTGGAGAGGTCAAGGCAGATTGTGGAGCCACCCCATGGTGGATCGTTGGTTTGAGTTGCTGCAGAGCTGGTTCTGACGTGGCCGTGGGGCGGGGGCTGTGTTGCTCGCCTCCTCGATCACGAATACCGATCTCAGTCAAAATGAAAGGATGCCTCATGCGGTGATCCCGCCAACCCCACTGACATCTCAAGGCATTTTTAAAAATTGTTTCCAACAGGGGGCAATGTTTATGCCAAATCAGCCCCATTTTCACACTCAGCACTACTGAGAGGATAGTGCGTGGGCTGTAGGTGGCAGGGCTTAGAGATGGAGCCACGGAATGGCCACAGGGCAGCTCAGTGTCCCATGTGGGAACCCCAGCCGTGTATGTGTCTTACAGCCCAGGGCCCAACCTCACAAACAGGAGGACGCAACTGGCTCAGACATCTTCGACACACTCTTTGCAGAATGGAGATTGTTTTTCTAAGCAGCATATGCTAAAACAGGCTCCACAAAATCCATATATCCTGGAATCTGCAAAGAAAAAAGCCAAAAAGGATTGCATGGCCAAAGACATTTGGACAGTCGCATACTCTGTATTTCTGTGGGAGATTCACAAAACGTGCATACCAATTAGACACCTGCTTCCATACCCACACGTTTATATGCATATATATGTGCACACCTACATCTTTGTGTATGCACACATATGTACGTATGTGCACATATAT
>NW_028008542.1:0-911 GCF_054177405.1 Leptonychotes weddellii | reverse complement strand
CTCTTTGGGCTCTTGATACTATGGTGGGTGTGATGGATATGGCCCCACTCTCCTAGGGCTGACATTCTAGTGGAGGAAGCAACAAAGGAAACACATGAATAATGCAGAAAAGCCACTTTTTGCCACATCTTGAAGTCTCACTTGGATAACAGCAGGGAAGAGCAGGGGACTGATCCTTCGATCCTTCTCTGCCCTACCTCATGAATAGCCCTACCGCTCCCACTGGAATGGGGAAATTTCTCTTTGGTAGAGTGTATTTTTCTGTGTCTTGTCCAGTCTGTGGAGAAGTATGTTCCTCTCTCTTTGAAGACCCACAGAGGCCCTGGGATTAATGATTTCACAGAAATAAAGCCTGGATTTTGTGGATGCAGCAAAGTATCATGGAAAGAGCACATGATTAGGGGTTACAGAAGCCTGGGTTTGAATCCAAGTGATGGATAGCTAAGTAAAGGCCCTGAAACATGTCCATATCCTAATTCCTGGAACCTGGGAATATATGACCTTACCTGGCAAAAGGGACTTTGCAGATGCCATTAAGGTAACGATTTTGAGGTGGGAAGAGTATCTGGGATTTTCTGGGGTGAGGGAGCGATGTAATCACAAGGGAGGCAGGAAGGTCAGAGCTAGTCATAGACGTGACAATGGGAGCAGAGGTGGGAGTGATGTGGAGTCCTGAGTCCAAGCCTCTAGAAGCTGGAAGAGGCAAGAAGCAGATTCTTCCCTAGAGCCTCCAGAATAAATGCAGCCCAGGTCACCCATGTGGACACCTGACCTTCAGAACTGGAAGATAAATCTGTGTTGTCTTAAGTCACTAAATTTGTGGTAACCTGTTAGTAGCAGTAGGAAAACTATATACCAGCCCTGCCATTTACTGCTGTATGACTCCGGACAAGCCATTAATCTCTCTGAGT
>NW_028008541.1:0-911 GCF_054177405.1 Leptonychotes weddellii | reverse complement strand
TGGTGTGGGCCCATTAGGGCACAGAAAATGTAACATTTTCCTCAAAACTAATAATTATATTTTGACAATCTTTTTACTAAAAATATTTAGAGAAATGGTGTCTCGCCTTCTTCCCCTGCTTAATATTTGTTCTCTGAGTAGTTAGATGTTTATAATGTAATAATTGTAGATCCTTACAGCATCATTGAGCTCGCTGGGAAAATTCAGTGCAGAAAGGAATCTTAATGGCCTTAAAAAGTCATTTCACCTCATAAAACATCAGTTTGCAACCAGAGTGATTCAGACCTGGACTAATGTAGTATCAATAAACCAGCTTTTGCAAAATCACATTTGGGCGAACCCTAAATTGTGATGTGATAAGGAATATTTAAACACTTTGTAAAGATAATGATCTGCTCTATAATCTCTTCACAGCCATCCTATTAAAATTAACTATGAAATATTTTCAATAATCGTCCAAGAAAAGAGAAAGCATGACACTAGGGAACTATGCGTGTGAGCGTAAATAAGTATGACAAACAAAATGTGTCCAGACATCGCCAAATGCCCCGAGGTTGAGAGCCGCTAAGACCAGGGACATAAGGTTGCTTTCATTGTGTGTCTCAACATAGCATCCCCTGGTGAAAGGGTGAGAAATCTGATCTCGAGAGCATCTCTAACTTGCAGAAGCTTCTCTGTGGTTAATAAAACAAGAATTTCTGAATATGCGGTCTAAAGGCTGATGAATTCTGCGTATTGTGTTCATTGCTCCCTCCCACGTACCAACACACACTTGCACAAAACTGCCTCACACAAATGTATCTGGACACAAGCAAAGAATGGGCTGAGTATTTGGGGGAAGCGCCAAGCAGTGCATTAAAGCTGCCGTGGTTATCCCCGGCTCCCGGCCCACCAGGGTCCTGCCGCCCTGG
>NW_028008540.1:0-911 GCF_054177405.1 Leptonychotes weddellii | reverse complement strand
CACCCAAGGAGAGGCATTGACTCTAGTGACAGAGAGAACGTTCTGGTGCCTTGGCCCTGCCAAAGGCTGTCAGAACACGGGCTGCCCTCTCCTCCAAGGGGTTGGGGGTGTGGGGGCGCACACACACACACACACACGCTCCAGTGCTTTTATGTAACAGGTTTACCTTCTACATCACTCCTTCATCAGCAAACACTTCAAAAGGCAGCCCTACCTGCATTCCAAAGACCACACAAATCACTTCCCTCCCTGCTGAAAGGCCCTCACTCCCAGAGTGAATCATAGCAACTGCTGAAGAGCGGCCGCTGGTGGGCCCCACCCCGCCCACAGGAAGTGAGAAAGAGTAAATATATAGCTTTTCTCTAAGGGCCAGGACATGTTAAATAGGTGATTTAAAAAAAGCGAGAGTTGTTTTAAGAGGTAGTGACAGCTCTGGAGAAGAACAATGAGTCAGGGGCGGCTGTAGCCAGGCGGAGACCACAGCATTCTTGTAAACTCTTTTATACCCGGGGCTCTGAAATTCCAGAGCCCCCAGGAGGTGGCTCCTTCTTTCACTCAGCGCTGCTAGGCCACCAAGAACGCGCCCAGGATTGGGGCACTTGGGACACCTGAGATGTGGGGTCAGAGCCCTAGGGGAGAATTTCTTTTAGCATTAAAAAAATCAAAGTGTCGATTCTTCCATGAAGCTCTTGGCAGGGCCCTAGAAGGCCCTCCGAAAAGAAGCGCTCTTTCTGCGCCTCTAGGACCCCAACAGAGGTCAGGGGGAGGTGGTGTCTGAGAGGCCACTGGAGTCCTTGGGATAATACTGATGGCAGGCTGCCATTCAGCAGGGTTTAGGAGGTAATCGCTCTGGGGGCAAGGAGCCCACGTTACCAGTTCTATTCCCAGTATGTGGTTCAGACCGTCTGCAG
>NW_028008539.1:0-911 GCF_054177405.1 Leptonychotes weddellii | reverse complement strand
CAGTGAGGGCAAAGGGCGAGGGCAACGGTCCGAGTCCGCGGGACTCGGTCGCCTCGGGCTGCGCGCACGGGGCTGCAGCCGGTGGCACCGGGTGTCGCCCGCGCTTCGTGGGGACCGTCCAGGACGGCGGGGCTGGCCTCCCCGGAACCGGGACCGGCCTCCTGGGCGTCTGCGTCCGGGCGGCCGCCGCGGCCTCGGTGCCCTGGGACCTCCGCGCTCTCTCTCTCCGGTCCCCGAGGGCAGCGCGCGTCGCCCCCGAGTACCGGGGCCCCGACCCTCCGAGCGGGGAGCGGGCTCGGCGGCAGGGCCAGGTACGGCCGGATGCGGGGGAAGCGGGGGCGCCGGCCCCGGGAACTGAGGGACCCCGGGCTCCAGGGAGGCGGCAGCAGGGCCAGTGCCCCGGGGGGGCGAGGGACCCGGGCCACGGCAGCGGCGGGCGCGAGAGTCGCCCGCCGCGTCCTTCCAACCGCCGCGGAGGACGGCGGTTATGCCAGCCCCCCGTACCCCCGCCGCCGCCCGCGGGGAGCTCAGGGCCCAGGGCCCCGACCTCTGGGATCTTCTGTGGGGCCGCCCCACATCCTGGAGGCCGGCACCTCGGCGGCCGCCCTGGGAAGGCCTGAGCCCGCAGGCTGGGCTGGTTTCTGAGGCAGCACCCCGGGGCTCTGACCTGTCCGCATGCTGCCCCCCGCATCACCCTTTCCTGGCAGGCAGAGCCTCTTCTCTTAGCTTTACAAGTTTGGCAAAACCATATGGAAGGCCTAGAACTTTGCTCAGCCCACACAGGTGGTAGTGGCCCTGCCAGGGCTTGACCCAGGCTGTCTGATTCTACAGATCCAGCCTTGAACCATCAGACCCTGGTGACTCCTCCTCACGTGCACATCACCCGGTCCTTTTTTTTAATAGTCCTTAAG
>NW_028008538.1:0-911 GCF_054177405.1 Leptonychotes weddellii | reverse complement strand
GTCATGGCCGCTCACCACTATGTGCTGAGCCAGCCTTGAGCTTCAGGAGCAATACTCATATTATTCTTATTATGAGATATGACTACTTTACTTTTTTAAAGGGAAATACAGTTGAAGGAAATATAAGCATGTATTTGTGTTTCTTACCTCTAGTTTTGGACTTTGATATCTCTAACTTTATGGAAGCTTTAAAATTTTAATTGGCAACATACATATATCCCAATGACCTTGAGTTTTCCTTTTAGCCTAAATCATATAAAAATATTCATAAACTTCTACCAGAGATTGATTAATTATCAAATAGTAATAATGTAATAATGTAATTCTCATTCATGTTCCAACCGAATTTCATTCACCACACAGTGATATCTTGTTGGTCTTAGGCATATGGATCAGTACTTATTTCCAAGACTATTTCAATATTCTTTTCCTTTTCATAAAGATAATTTGTGGAATTAACTTCTTCAGATTTTATATGGTAATTTCCTTGTTAAGAAGTTTTATATTAAGCTTAGCTCCTCTGGGTAAAGCTTATGACATGTAAATTTGAAAGTAAAAAGGCACAAATAAAGAATAGTGGCAGAAAATTATATGGGCACATGCAAAACATAGATGTCCATATTGCATGAGGCCATTATACCTTTCAGAGAACATGTGACAATTCTTTTTCTCTTTTAATATTAGCTCTTTTGTTTTAAAATGTAATATTTCTGGGGGCGCCTGGGTGGCTCAGTTGGTTAAGCGACTGCCTTCGGCTCAGGTCATGATCCCAGGGTCCTGGGATCGAGTCCCACATCGGGCTCCCGGCTCAGCAGGAAGCCTGCTTCTCCCTCTCCCACTCCCCCTGCTTGTGTTCCTGCTCTCGCTGTCTCTGTCTCTGTCAAATAAATAAATAAAATCTTTAAAAAAAA
>NW_028008537.1:0-11941 GCF_054177405.1 Leptonychotes weddellii | reverse complement strand
GGACGAACCATGAGAGACGATGGACTCTGAAAAACAAACAGGGTTCTAGAGGGGAGGGGGGTGGGAGGATGGGTTGGCCTGGTGGTGGGTATTGAGGAGGGCACGTTCTGCATGGAGCACTGGGTGTTGTGCACGAACAATGAATCATGGAACACTTCATCTAGAACTAATGATGTAATGTATGGGGATTAACATAAGAATAAAAAAAAAAAAAAAAAAAAAAAAATTTCACCCTTCTTTTTTTTTGTTGCAGTACAAATGGTGGCTAGGCCCTTGACAGGTATGTGAAGGAAGTCCTTCCTATAGTTGTATTAAGTCCTTATTCTTCTTTTAAGAGGCTGTGATCATTCAAGGGAGGGAATGCTTTAATTGACAGTCTTATTTAAACCTGTAGATGATTCTCCTTGATAATCAGCGCATAAACCAAAAGCTAGTGCACACATTTACTAAATGCTCTTACTGGCTCCTGGCATGAGCTCTGTTCCCACTTAAGCTGTGGTACCAAGACTGACCTGTTTGGTGACAAGAGTCCCCCGGCACTATTTTGCGGGGTCCTGGTGGTGGCCTTACCCCAACAGAGGTTTTCCACAAGTACTCCTGAAGCAGAGGTGGGAACCAACCAGAAGCAATTCAGCAAATCTGCTCAGTATGCCCTGGATTTACCCAGATACCTTGCATGTTATCAGATCACTCGATAATCTGCCACCTCCCCTACGTCCTTCCCCATAGCCTATGCATATGGCATGATAAAACCCAGCAGTTTCTCTTGCATTAAATAAAACAAGGAAACTGGACGCGTCATGCTGTCCTGTGTGATTGGAATAGTAACAGAAGCAACACAATTGGTGTGTGTCCTTTAAGATGCCAGGGAATAGGAAGACCCTCTCAGACTAGAGTCTGCGGCTTTCCTATCCGACACAGACAGACCCAGTGCCTGAAGCCTTGTGCAGGGGTGGATGCTGCTTCCCTTGCAATGCCTCAGGAGAAATAACTGGCTGTGTGCATTCCCAGAAGGGGAGGCATTCATTCATCATTTTAGGTAGCTTTGTTTCTCCATAGAAATATTTCAGATGCTAATTTCCTTGCGAGAGAAGATTGACATTCATGCTTACTTTTATACCAACAATTACGCAGAAATACGAATATTCATGTCATTAGAATGAATTTAATTATAGTCTAAGAAAATATCATAATGAATGGTTCTGATAGTCTGACCCTCGTGGCTATGATAATAAAGTTAAGTTCCTCAAATTGGGATCTATTCTTGTCTCAGTCATTGATTGAGAATGGAAAGGCTTTGAATTTTTTGTTTTGATTCCCTGAAATGAGACCTAAGTGTGTCTTATAAGGCTGCCTTGTAACGATTCTCGTTTTAGTGGGGTTGGTGATGTTACATTTTCTGGAGTTTTGTTACCTCTAGATGTACCTGTAAGTTTCTACTGTTGGCCTGGACTTTTAAAACATGAGGCCATGTACGTGTCTTGGTAACTGTAATTGATGGGTCATTTTTCCTATGATGGAAAGAAGTTAAAAAGATTTGATTTTTGGAAGGTGTTGAACTTAGACATTTAAAACCAAAATTTCCAAGGCAACAGGCTATTTGAAGGAAACGTATGGTGAATCCTTTTTATAATTGAGCGCCTCTCCGTGTATATATATTCTACACAGATATGTGGGATTTATATTCCAGTTTTTCTTTTTCTTTTTTTTTTTTAAGGATTTTATTTATTTGAGAGCGAGAGCGAGAGAGTGAGCATGCAAGCGAGGGGAGGGGCAGAGGAAGAGGGAGAGAGAGAATCCCAAGTAGACTCCGCATGGAGCACAGAGCCCAACATGGGGCTGGATCTCATGACCCTGAGATTATGACCTGAGCCAAAATCAAGAGTCAGATGCTTAACTGATTGAGCCACCCAGGCACCCCTATATCCTGGTTTTTCTTAAAGGGAAGGATGCCCATCTAAGCAGATGTGATTTTGCTGTCCCCGTTACTGTGGCTGTTGTTTTCACTGTAGCAGAGTGTTAATTTAAGTGAGTCATTTTAACGGAGAACAATTGCAAAAATGCTTTACAAGCATGGATAATAAATCAAACATCTTGATAATATACAAAATTGGGAGACTTTTTACATGAATTTCATTTGCGTGTTACTGTTTTCTACTTTGTGACACAGCTGCGGATTCCACATGGGACTGGCAATATTGACTTACTGGCTCACTCCGTTACTTGCTCCCTTATTTTCCTAGGTACCTGCTGTGTGCTGGTCCCTCTGCAAGGTGCTGGGGAGGTGGAGAGAACCTGACTCAGTCCTGGCTTTCGGTGCCCTCGCAGTTGAGAGTGGAGACTGTGACTAAGTCTCATAATGACAGCAGGAGGCAGTAGATTCACAGTGGGTAGGAGACTAGATTTAGGTGTCAGCCCTCCATGACCTTGGCCAAATGACTTACATATATCCTTTGTGGCTTAGTTTATTCATCTGTAAATTAGGGTTAAAAATAGTACCAACTTCATAGGGTTCTTGAGGATTAAGTGATGCTAATCCATGCAGAGTATGGTGCCTGGCACCTGGTCATGACCAGAAAATGATGATCCATCCAATAAGTGCTCAGACATGTGCCACAGAGAATGACTTACAGTGCATCTGGGGACACGCCACCAGGCAGGGCAGCTTGAGGGAAAGAGTCTCTTGTGTACCCAGAGGAAAAAGATGGGAAGGGCATTTTCTTTTTCTGCAGAACTTGACAGAATAGTGCTTTTGGGGAATGTGGACATGTTGGTATGGGATATGTAGGGCATGATTTTGAAGTCATCTGATGCTGCTCTGTGCTGCTGTCTTTGTACCCCTCTTCCTCTCTCCCCCTAAACCATGGCACATGAGGTTATCTGCAGTGAGCCAGACGGGGAGCTCATCCAGGGCTGCGACCCTGGCTTCCTAAGCACTTATCACAGGGCCCAGTGCTTGACAGACATTTGTTGAATGAATGAATGAATGAATGCATGCATGCTTAGATCATGATGAGGTGTAGAATGTTAAGTAAAGGCACTGTGCCAGTTACTATTTTTCCACATCTATGTTTCTGGTAATAAGGTATATTTTTTCATGGAATTTGACCCAGGATTTTGTTTGGCAGTATTTTGAGCTTCTATTCATTTGGAGAAGAAAAGGCATGATTCTTAATTGGTGTAATTCTACCTTCATGAATTCAGAAATGCAATTTCTAGAATAATGAGTTCTCCTTTTAGAAAGAAACGTATTTGCAGAAATGCCAATTCCTGGCTCATTAGGCCTGGCCTAGCTCTGGAGCTGCGTGATGCTCCCTGGGGCTGGCCGAGTCAAGTTTGGGGATCCTCTCACATTTTCCAGTCCCTGCTGCCCCCAGTCAGCTCTACCTCTCACAAGTAAGAGTTAATATTTAATGAAAGGACCTTTGAGACTTCCACTGCCAGAATCCTGCTTGCTTACCACTCTGCAAATTATTTTGGATGAGTGATTTTTATAATCTTACCATCATTATTCCTGTTCACACAAAGAACACAGTGTATTTATGTAAACAGGCCACTGGACAAATTGATGGGGTGATGATAGCATTTCCTGGGTGCAAATTTGTCAGTAGTCATCTATTTGGAGAGTTCCCAGGTGAGCTTGAAGGCGAGACAGCTTTGAATCAAGCAGGTTTCTTCTCACGTGCCTCCTTAAGATTCCTCCCACGCAGGGATTGCAAAGGGGGGGGTGCATTGGAGACAACCCTGAATTTTCTGACTGCCCCACCTGTGACCCCCTTGGAGGAGGCCTGGGCACTGCTTTTTTCCTTGTTGATGATGATCTTAGCTCTTTCCATGCCTGCCCCTGCCCAGGCGTCTGACGGCTGGGGTCTTGTTCCTGACTTTGGGCAGTGCTGTCTGGACTCCCCCATCCCTCCTTCTGATGTGGTGTCAGATGAGGAGCACCTCCTGGGCCCGTCTGGGGCCACTTGTCCTGTGTGTGTCAGAGGTAGAGAAAGAGTCTGGATGGCCCCTCTAGGACTTCATCCTGCGAGCTTGCTTCTGCTCTGTCGTGGGATGGAGACTCATGGCTCCTGCTTTAGATGTAGCTGAGTCACACAACTTGTGAGTTTTCCTTGCAAGGCTTGAAGAAAATTGAGTCCCTCCAGAAGGAATTAAATGAGTGGTGTTACTGTTTTGTTTAATTCATGAGTTTTCTGGGATTCCCAGTTCAAATATTTGTTAGCTTGGAAAAAAAAAAAACCCACTAATTTCTCAGCTTTACCAATTACTCGTTTAAGTGAGAACAAAGCAGAGATGCTGTTGTGCAGTGGGCCATTAGTTGGATGACTTGTAATACCAGAGAACCATGTGTTAGGGCTGGACGTAAGACCTTCTCCTTCTGGAACTTGATGGCGTGGTCATCTTCTGTATATCCCTTCTACTGTTGATCTCTGTTCCCTTAGAAAGGGCCCTGTCCTTTGTGCAGGGAGATGTCACCACCTGCTTGCTCGACTGGCCATCGAGAGAACATGATTTGTGTTCCTATTCTCATTAACAAGCTGTGTTACCTTAAACAAATCACATCCCTCTGACAGGTTTCAGTTTTCCCATGCAAAGATGATGATGAGGGTAAGGGATCAGGTTTCATCTTGAACCCTGACTAGTTAGAAATGGATCTGGGGTCGTAAGTCAGTGGGGAAGGAGTCTGTGATCGATTAGTGATGTCTGGCACAGGTAAGGAAGGAGAGAGTGGTGGCATCCCTCAGAAAGGTACTGCCACAGGCCCTTCTATTTGTGATGTTCCCCCTGTGTATAGTGGCATGGAAGCCGTAGGATAGTACCTGTATGATGGGACAGCACAGACGGTAGGAGTGGGGTTGGACCCTTCCACCTGATGTCTTTCCCAGCTCCCCCATGGATGAGCTCTGACACATTAGATAATTTACTTAACCTCTCTTAGCTGTACTTTCCTCATCAGCAAAAGGGAAATGCTATAGTCCCTACCTCAGAGGAAGGTTATGAGGATTGGGTCAGGTGTTTTAAGACTTTGCGTAGCAGGTGATCAATAAAAATGTGGTTGAGCTGTTAGTACTGATATAAGAATTAGGGCCAGTACTTTCTCCAGTACCAGTGGCCGACTGCCAGACAGCCCTTGTTTCTGCACCACAAAGGATTTGCCCACATCACGGTTGTGAACGAGGACTTCGGAGCAGTGCAGGGGTAGGTTATGGCCCAATCCTGGCAGGAAATCCCATTTTTACAGTCACTTGTGAGCTAGAAGCCAAGTTTTTATAGATGGGAATATCTGTAAACCTTAGACCTGGGTGGTGGAGGGTGTTGTCAAAGGTTACTGGATGAGATGAGGGCAAGGTGGATTCTGTCCTGGAATTCTAGCATGTCCTTGACCTCTGTCTCTCTTCCATGGGCTGATAGCTGCCCAGCTCGGGGGCCCCTGCCAGGAGGGGAGATGCCGCTCAGTGGGATGGGTGCTCACTCGGGGCTCTCACAGTGATTGACTCTGGGGAGAGATTTGAAGGGAAGCCAAGTGCTGCTTTGTAGTCATTGGAAGCATATTTATTTATTCATTATGTTTGAGAAGAGCCTCTGGTACCGGAAAGAAATGCTTCAGTCAACTGAGTTTTATTTTCTTTGTCGGTTTATCTTGATTCCCTCTGGCTTCCCACAGGCTTCCTGTCATTTCTCCCTTCCCAGCCTCGTCTCAGCTTCATTCCTGCAGAATGAGGCCCTCAGAATCTCGCCTCCCTCCCTCTGGACTCCCTTTCCCTGACCTCAAGCCTCCAGACTCCTGATGCCTCTTCTCAAAACATGCCTCTGACCACAGCATGCCTCTGGGCCCCCACGGCCTCCTTAATCTAACGCTGCAACAGGCCCTAGTACAGCCCCTCCTGAGCTGTACTCCCCAGGCCTTTGCCTGTACCCCTTCTCCCCTTGGAGCACCTTTCCCCCCCCCCTTTCCTTCTGGTTTCCTTTTATCTGGAAAGACAGTCCACATGTCACCATTCTGAAGGCTTCCCCAGAGATGGCTTCACAACCTCCTCATCCTTGAGCCTTGACCCCTCCAAGCAGAATTGGGCTGGGCTTTGGTCTCCTGGACTCCTTGCTCTCTTGTTCCTTACTTGTTTTTTTTACTGAAGTATTCCTTAAAGGAAATAATGCTGTATTGTGCAATTCTTTAATCCCTATCACTAGCGAAGTGCCTTCCTGGAGCAAGTATTGAATCCATGTCTGAATGTCCGAGTGAGCCATAATGGCGAATGTTGGGCCAACTATAAACATCTGATTATCTTGGGGTCCTTGTGAGATCGTGTCAATTAGGGTCTCCATCTGAGAGCTGAGAACACCGAGGCCAGAGAGGATAAGTTGTCTACAAGCCTGGCTAGTCATTGATAGGGTCAGGATTTGAATAAGGGGTATGAGATTTCAGATCCCTTGCCTCTTAGGCTATGGTGAATGAAAGTCACAAATGGTGACCGGTCTTTGTCCAAGGTGGTCTTCACTCACCAGATGCATCGCTCGTCTGAGTCCTTGTCGTTGAGGATCTACCATCTCAGTGCCCCATCCCCCGCTATGCCCTGGATTGGGCCTCTGCTCTGCCACTTTTTGACCTTGGGCCAGACTCTGAGCTCTATAAATCTCAATTTCTTTATCACTAGAATAGGTAGTTTTATGTTCCCAACAACTTGTAACTAGCCTAGTGTTTGGGGTTTCACTTACAAATGAACCCTCATGCGCCAGATCGGAGATGTGCAGTCTCCGCAGAGATTCTCTGTGGCTTCTGTATCTGCAAAGTTTTACTAACTGGAGCCTTAGAGAACTTCCTACCATACCGCCCCATGGTGGAGAAACATGAGCCATATGGCTGGGAGGTGTGGGGGTGTGGCCTGAAGCAGTCTTCCACAAACCTTACATCCCTTTGAAGTCTTAGGTTTCGTCTTTAAAAATTCATACGCATTTTGAATTCTTTTTCTTAATCTGTTAGTGTTTATCTTGGGATGAAAATAGATGAAATGACCACCCACTATAATCTGCATTCCACAATGGAATGCTCTAGTTTCCACTGCACACTGGCTCTGGTGGGGCTCTGGCTTTCTCTCTTGTCCCTGAGCGCTTGGTTGATGTGAGTCCTCTCCAGGTGATTGGGGGAAGTTGGATCTCAGGGGGTCTCCAGAGCACAGTGTCCCTCCTGCTGGCCAGGAGACCAGACCTTGCTGGAGGCTGAGTTCTCTCAGGGGATGAGGTTGCTTAGAGAAGACAGTTGGTGTCTTTATCCAGGGGAAAGCAGATTCTTGACATTAAGTTGGAAGAGATTTACTTGTTCTCTGTGGAGGTAAAAATAGGTTCCTCATGGGTCTTAGATGAGAAAGCCTATGAAAAGCTTGGTTCTTGGCACATAGTAAATGGTCAAAGATGTTTTGTCCCATTGAAATTGAAGACCTTGCCACCGATCCCTCCCAGCCCATATTTATCCATTACTTTCTGTGGGCAAGGGTTTGTCTTTCATTTGCAAGAGTCATTGATTGTTGATGGTTTAGTACATGGTATTCCTTTGGTCTGCATCTAATTGAGGAGTAAATATTTATTTTTCCCTTGGAATGGATACGTTGAGTTTCCTTTTTTAAATGAGTAGGACTTGCTAATTAAAATATGTATTTGCCTATGCAATATTTCTACAGCAGAACGATCATGATTTAATGTGCTATAAATTTTGCTTCCCATCATCTCTTAATCAGATCCTGACTACCTTAAAAATTCAGCTCAAGTTCAGTCTCCTGATGTCCTCAGGCCCCACTAATCTCTCCTTCCACGCACGTTAGACCTCACCTTTGGGATCCTGACACTGGCACTTGCCGTGTGAGGCATTGTTTTTGTTGACCTTTTTTATGCCTTTTTATTACTGTTTGTCCTAATTGGTGTGAGGATGTAGACCACAGCCATCAGTAAATGCTTACTCAGTCAGTCGTTAACTTTTTGTTGTTGTTGAGTGCCCAATGTGCAGAAAGTGTGCAGGACTCTGTGGGAATCATGGTGTGATAGATAAACATGATCTCTTTCTGAATGAAGGATGAAACCGATGGCTCTATGAGGGGACACTCAGCGCTCTAGAAATGACAGAAGTTTCTGGTGTTGGAGTGGTTCTGACTGTGCTTGGGTGGTGGTGATGTGGAGGGGCCTTGGGTGACTTTCACACAGACCTGGATTGGAATCCTGGCTCCACCGCTTACCAGCTCTGTGATCTTGGCCAACGTTTCCTCTCTGACCTTGCATTTTTTTCATTTGTAAAATAGAAATAAAACTGATCTTTCCTTCATAGTTGGAAGAGATGAGGATAACAGAGTGCCTGGTTTATAGCAGTGAGTACTAGTAATTTGTTAACTATTTACTATCATTTCAAAATACGTGTGTTCCTATTATATATGGTAGACTCTGGGCTACGTGATTTGCTAAGTATTGGGGAGTACGTGCATATGGTGACAAAGAGCTTTGGTAGCAGTTTTCTTGGTCTGAGTCATCTAGTGCTGGTATAAAATAAGTGCTGATGTGAATGAGTGGATGTATATTACATATGTGGTTCCCCCGCCACCCCAGAATATTCTGTTGACATTATTACTGCTTTGAGATGAGGATGAGTTAAAATGATGGCACCAGGACAAGGTTTGGTCTGCCCTTGCTGCATCGAGAAACAACCTCAGATTTCAGAGCGGTCACCATCATTACAGTAAAAACCACTCCCTAGCAGGTGTGTGTTGTACCCTCGAAATGGAGCCTTGCTCACACTCTCTGGAACAGGCACTGTTGACCCATTTCACAGACGGGGAACCGGGGACCCGCCAAGGTTACTGACGTAGCTGAGGATGTGTGGTCAATGAGAGGTGAAGGTAGGACTCGAACCAGGTTTCCTCCTTCCCTAATCTAGTCCTCTCCTGAGCACGGCACCTGGGAACTCAGAAGCAGACGCTAGCCTGTCACCCACTTGTGTGGCATGCCTTGCTCATCCATTTCCTCTTCTGCAAAGTGAGAGCTAGGACCTATGTGATAGAGGTTTGGCGGAGATGAAATGAGAGAATGTAATGGCTCCGTGCAGAGCGCAGCTCATAGACTCTGAACATGAGCCGCTGGTAGTATGGGTGTCACTGTTGTATGGAGAATCTCGGGGGCCGCCTGAGTGCAAAGCCTGCGTCTGCAGCTTGTTGTGCATCCACAGGTTAGTTACCCATTCTGGCTGAGCCTCAGTGTCCTCCTGAGTAAAATGGGACATTCATCATGAAAACACACAGTCTGAATAGCAGGTGCTCATAGAGATTAGTTATCACTCTGACAGCGATGCTTGACGATTTTGGACTTCGACTCTTCCCTCATCCAAAACGAACCCCGCGACTGTGTGCCTCAGACTAGCACCTTTTATGCTCTCTGACTCTTGCGTTAACTGGCTCCTGCCTGATCCTGCAAGGACCCTCAGGGAGGTGCACAGGCCATGGCCGGGCCTTGAAGCCAGGATTCATTGCCTGACCTCCCCCTGACCTGGCTCAGCACTCACCTCCCAGATGGCAGCAGCTAGAGTCTGGAAGGTCAAAGGCAGAGCCTGGGGCTGTGGAGGTCTCCCTCCTCCCCGCACTTTCCTCCTTCAGCAGACAGTGGGCCGACCACCACCCGGAGCTGTTACCCATGTGCAAGATGCCAGGCCTCTGACCTCGTCCACTGCAGCGAAGCTCAGCTGCTGGGGAAGCAAATCTGGCAACACACATAATACGAGTTTAGGAGATGGTAGCAATGTAGTCCTAAAGGGCTAAGACTCCTTGCCCCTGGCTCAGGGCTTCTGTGTCAGTCGTGGATCAAACAGGTGACCACATGGTGCCTTTACCTGAGCACGATGAGATTGTTAATTAGGCACCAGGCAAGCCGTTCAGGCCAAGGTTGATGACAAAGTCCTGCGTCCTCCTCACTGAATCCGCACAGTGCCTGGCCCCGAGTGTATGTTCAGTATATCGTTGTTGCGTTGAAGAAAATGAACACTGAAAGATTGTTGTTTGATGGGATGCTAGGAAATGCATCATCATCATTGTGTTTGCTACAGTTTATTGCATCCTTACTCCATGCCAGGCACTGTGCCAAACACTTCCTGTGAACTCTCCCTGATTCTTAGCAACACCCCTACTGAGGTGAGCGCATCCTCACTCTCGTCCCCACACTCACACCTGGGGGACTTGGTCTCAGGTGCTGAGAGACTTGACCAAGGTCACACAGCTCAGGGTAGCTGAGGTGGAAATCAGAGATGTATTTAACTAGGAAGACCTCGCTCTTAACGAATATGCTGAAATGTGACCCGGGGTAATGGGACCTCACGTGTAGGGGTGATAGTCCCTTACGTCTCTGGGCCTCGCTTTCCTTATCTTTGAAGAAATAGTGCAGAGCTGGGGCTCAGAAGGTCCCTTCCAGAGCTGTCATGCTTGGTCTGCTTTGCCTCTGGGCTTCCAGTGTGCCCGGGACGGGGCTGAGCTCATGTCCCTGCTGCTGAGACTCTCTGGTGTGAAGGGAACTGCACTTCCACATCGCTTTGGCTCACTGGTGAGAATCCTAGCGAGTGGGCTTGGAAACAGAGTACTCAGGGAAATAGAAGGTAGAATGAGCCCACTCTCCAGTCACACCATGCAGGCCAGGCTTATCGGCCATTCTGGGTCTGGATATCTCTTTAAATGGCCTGAAATGGGACTGGGGGAGTACAAATAAGGCAACGAGGAGGTGAGAGCTGTAACATGGAGCCCTGGGCACATCTCCCCCGCCTCCTCCCCCCGCTGCTCCTGCGCACCTTACCCAGTGGTTGACTCATGTGGAAGAGCAAAGCTCTGGGACTCTCGGTGAGAACTTAACCGGCTAAAGGCTGGCCTTACCTCCCCAGAGGCCCCGTCCTCCCAGACTGGGTGCCAGCCTATATCATAACTGAGTCTTAGATCCGCTTTCCTCTCCTGCACCTCCCTGAGATCCTAAACAGAGCTGCTGGGAGGCTCCAAAGAAGAGAATGACACGACTCTTAAAACTGATCATTTGAAATTGTTTCAGAAATAAGTGCAAATGACTCAGTGTTAATTCTCCAAAAATTAAGATGGGATAATGCTGCCAGAGTCCCCTGGTAAAATCGTGTCCTCAGCCTTGAAAGTAACGGGAAAGCTGGGGACCGTGTCTTTATATCATCCCATTTTCAGTGTTTCTTTGAGATGAAGTAATAGAAAACTTGGCTTAATTGCTATTGCCTGTGTGTGTGTGTGTGTGTGTATGCGTGTGTGTATGTGCGTGCATGCGAAAGAAGAAGGGAATTGTACACAACATGGAATGAAATTGAAACTCACTTAACTGATATTATACACCTGGCATCTCCCATCACTCTGCTTAATTGTCCTATGTGTAACAAGGTAGAAGTGTTACCCGAAAATTCTATGGAATTGGAAATGCATGGAGAAAAACTGGCTACCCTGGATCATAGATTTGGTTCCAAGCTCTTTCAGTTCCTGGCTTTGTAACAAAAAATCAATATCAAATCTCATTGGGTTGGCAAATACACAAGTTTGAAAAGGCTACAGTGGAACATTGAAATCCCTAAAAGTGCTTGAGTCTTAATGCCCAAGAACATAAAATATGGATTTATGGCATTTAGTGTTTGGAAGAGTTCATATTTCCCTGCATTTCTTGCGGTTTCATATTTGTGTACAAAGTTTTTCATACGCATCTTTTAAAACTTGATCCCAGTGACTGCATGCTCATTGACTACACAAATCAATTTTTCACCCTCTAATATAACTTTCCTGGACATTCTCAGGCTGGAAGGTGGGCTTCTTGTTTTGTATCTCATGACTGATACTGGGTCGAACTCTCAGGGGGCCCATTATGGAAGCAAAGTACAGTCCAGCAATATGTGGTTCGTCTGATTCAATCAAGCCCGGTGCTT
>NW_028008536.1:0-911 GCF_054177405.1 Leptonychotes weddellii | reverse complement strand
CTTCTCCCATTGGTCACTCAGGACCACGGCCCTGAGGGCAGGCCCCCCAACACAGTGCCCCACACAAGTGCTCAGGGGACGGATGCATAGCTAGACGGTGTCCTGTTATCCACATTTTGGACCATTGCTCCAAATACCTGGAAGAACTTCTGACTCTGAGCTCCTGACTCAAGCACCCCAGGCAGAAGGAAGAGAAACCCCAGGCAGGGGTGTTAGGAGCAGGTTTCTCAGAGATGCCCTTCCTGGACCAGGGGAGCCTGTCAGAACCCCAACTCAAGAAAGGAGACCCATCAGGGCATGAAAAGGCCCAGGCGACCCAGTGCTCTGTGGACTCCCAGGGTCTTTTCAACTTTTGTTCGCACTAACACCTTAATTATTATTTTACTAATGTTTTTAAGTTTTTAAAAATCATGGTAAAGATATGCGTAACAGAAAAATTCACCATTTTAACCACTTCTAAGTGTACAGTCCAGTAGTGTTAAGTATGTTCACATTGTTGTGCAACCGATCTCCAGAACTTTTCATCTCGCAAAACTGAAACTCTGCACCTGTTTAACAACAGCTTTCCGCACACCCTCCCCCGGCCCCTGACAACCACCATTCCACTATGAATTTAACTACCCTAAGGACTTTATATAAGTGGAATCATACACTGTTTGTTGAGATGGGGCTTATTTCAGTTAGCATAATGTCTTGGAGCTTCATCCATGTTGTACCATGTGTCAAAACTTCCTTTTTTAAGGCTGAATACCATCGTGCCTTGTATGGATATACCGGTTTGTTTGGCCGTTCATTTGTGGCTGGACGCACGGGTTGCTTCCACCTCTTGCTATTGTGACTGGTGCTGCTATGAACCTGGTGTGCAAGTATCTCTTTCAGATCCTGATTTCAATTCTTTCGGATACATACCC
>NW_028008535.1:0-911 GCF_054177405.1 Leptonychotes weddellii | reverse complement strand
TCCCAGAGAAGTCACTTAATGTTCCCAAAGTCACAGACTAATACAGGTGGGAGAGAACTAGAATCCAAGCCACCTGGTTCCAGGGCCCAAAGTCTTACCCAATCCCCCTGGTTCTAAAGCTGGAGAGTCTCAGAGCACCTGGGGGGAGGGTTTTAAGAAAGCAAAATTGCTGGGCCCTGGGCCCAGATTGCAATCCAGGTGGGGGCCCTATGCCCTAGAAGGTGGAACAGACTTCTCTTTGGCCCCCACAGAAACAAAGGAGAAGGGGGACTTCCATATTTCCTAGACTGCTAGGGCTAAGAATCGTATACATTATTCTTGGTTTGTTGAGAAAGGCAGGACGGCAGCGTGGCAGAGTGAGGGAAGGGAGATGAGCAGTTCACATTTCTTAGATGCTCCCCGCCCCCCCATACCAGACGAAGGCTGTGACATCCCCATTTACAGAAGAGAGAGTGAGCAAAGGAAATAGTAAATCACTTGTCCAAAGTTACACAGCAGGTAAGGGACTAAGGTGGAAGGAGAATTGGGGTTTGTCCACCCTCGTGTTTTCCCTCTAGGGCATCTTGGCCCTCTGTCGGGATTCTGAGGGCGTTTGGAGAGACCCTGTCAGAGTGGGCAGAAAACAGTCATCCTGGTCTGCCCTGTCCAACGCAGGGCCTGGGACTGTCCTTACCAGTGAGGACATGGGGATGGGAGGGAAGGAAGGGGCATCTGGGAAGATGCTAAATTTGCTTTACCCTGAGAGAGGGGGCCAGGGAAGAAGAGTTGCTTCCCCTTTCAACAGCCTTGGGTTTCAAACCTCAAGGGGAATGAATTCTAAATAAGAAGATCTCACCTGACAATTTCCACATGAGTATGAGGAACAGGAGAGATGGAAATGGAAGGAAAGGGGTCTTGGATTCCAGGCCCAC
>NW_028008534.1:0-911 GCF_054177405.1 Leptonychotes weddellii | reverse complement strand
TGGGACCTTAGGGTTGCTGGCCTCTTGTTTTCCCAGCCTGTCTTCTGCGGGAGGGGCCTGCCGTGCTGTTACTCAGGCAACCCTGTTTGGGCGGAGTTGCCCTGCGCCCCTGTGGTGGGGGATGGGCTCAGTGGGAATCAGTCTTTGGGGCTTTTGTTCTCTGGCACCTTTCCCTGGAGGCTTTCCGTGTCTCTTCCGCGAGTCAGAGCAGAAGAGACCGTTTTCAACCCTCTGCTTCAGAGCAGAGAGATCACAGTCTGCTCTTCAGTGAGCTCTCCAGGCCACACCATCTCCGTTTCTGTCCGTGCTGCTATAAACTGCAGCGTCCTGGGTTGTGCGCCCTTCCACAGCGCTCCCAGTCCTGCCTCCAGGGCACGTCTCTGCCCTTTGTGCTTCTAAAACCGCCAGCTGCTCCCAGTTCGTGTGTGTGCGACCCTGCCGCTCTGGGTTTCCGCCCCGGGGGCTGCCCTAAAGTCCCTTCCCGAGGCTACTGGTCTGCGAGTCTGTGCCCGTCCGCAGCGCGCAAGGCTGTCACTCACCGGCGGTGTAGGATCCCCACGGCCAGGCACCCTCCCGCCGCCGTTTATCCTCTGATATCTGCCCGCGGAATCAGGGCTCCTCGCTTTATACCTCAAAACCAACCGCCTGTGATATTCTGCTTGTAGAGATCCAGATCTTCTTACATCTCAGGCTGGTTTCGTGGGTGCCCAGAGTGGTCTGGTAGATATCCAGCTCAATTCCGGGGACCAGTTGGAATAGGGTCCCCTACTCCTCCGCCATCTTTCCTTCCCCTGTTGTACGTCTTATGTCTGGGTCAAAAAAATATGGGCTCTGCGTTTTCTTTCTATTTCTCTGTGGGACTTCTTCAGATCTGATGGCAGAGGGTTGGGGATACTGGGGAGAGGTGAGCT
>NW_028008533.1:0-911 GCF_054177405.1 Leptonychotes weddellii | reverse complement strand
TATCAGTGAGGTCATATGATACATGTCTTTCTCTGCTAATCTCCTATTCTTATAAGGACATCAGTAATATTGGATTAGTGCCACTTATATGATCTTATTTGAACTTAATTTGAATTAAATTAAAGGTTCTGTCTCCAAATACCATCATGCTCTGAAGTAATAAAGGTTAGGATCTCAATACATGAATTTTGGGAAACGCAATTCAGCCTATCACACCCAGGTTCTAAAATAATTTCCTCTTTTATCCTCTAGTCTCTTTTAAATAATGCAATACACTAAATGAGAAAGCTTGGAAACCTGGAATGCTTTCCAAATGTACAGAGACTTAAATTACACAATTTAGAGATCTACTATAGATGAAGATACAATATATTCTTTCACTGCCTCCAAGGATTCTGATGGGATCACTTGGCATGCCTTCTGTATTTCCAAACTCCTGATATTTGATTTCATAGTCATGAATCTAGGGAGTCTCTATTAGCCACTTTCTTTCACACAATTAATAAGTGTGGAATCTTGTCCTTTGAGAAATAATTAACTCGTGAGTTAAACATTTTTAAAATTATCAGTTAATTACAACATAAATACTTTTTAAGGTTCAAAATCAATTAGTATTTTATACTTCTTCCTAGACAATTTAAGGACTTTAAAATACTTCAGTTCCATTTAACCCCTCCAAATTTAAAAGCTATTATTTTTGTGTACTTTAATTCTATTTATTTAAAACCCTATAGACTTTATTTTATTACAACTTTATATACAGTCATTATTTATTTAAATCAACAGACATAATATCCCTTTCCATTGTTATATATTTTTTCTTGTATATTCAGGTTTCTATCTAGGAATATTTTCCTTCTACTTGAAGAACACTTTTAAAATTTTCATTAGAACTAGTTCACTAGTGATCA
>NW_028008532.1:0-911 GCF_054177405.1 Leptonychotes weddellii | reverse complement strand
CAACAGAAGGGCAGCATCTTTTGGCTACAGTGACTTCTGCTAAAATTAGTCTTGGAGGCCCTAGCCCACATTTACCAGGCATAGCCTAGGTTTATCCACTTAACCCATCTCCTCCTTACCCCCTTTTTTTCTGTGCTCTCTTCTGATTCTGTCACAAAGATATTTTCTGTGGGCAGTGGTAGGGTTGATATATGTGCAAATTAAATAAATAATACACAAAATACACCCTTCTACTTAAATCTTCTCCTTTTGAATATGAATACATGGATATGTGTTCATGGTTTCAACATACATTTTGCCTAAATTCTCCAATTTTCCCTGAGGGATATTAAGCCAGATCTCCACTGACAAAATGAAGCTGGGGACATAAGATATTACTGCTTAATTTAGTTAAAAAAATGAAACCAGATTTTCTAAAATTCTGTAGGGAATTTAAGAAAAGTTTCCTCCCATTGTGACTGGATTGTTCAGGTAGTGGTCCCAATTATTTCAGAAACTGTGATTGCAAATGTCTAGTCCTTTTGAGCTATAGTCACTTCTTTGTGATCTCATCATCTCAAATTTAGTATCAGGAAAACCAAACTGACGTCCATATTGGAAGTAAAGAAAGAGAGACACAGTTTCAGGAATCATGTATTTTTATTTGAGTTACAAATTTAAGCAATTATGTTGAACTCAAATAATTACAGGAATTCCTCCTCTAAAGCACTTAAGCAGATGAAATGCAAAGAAGAAAAGGACTAAAAATTAAGAGAGAGAGACCTAACCTTACCAATAAAACATTCTTCCATGAGTCTTTTGATATCTGTATCTCTCAGTTTAAAAGAATAAGTAGACGGGTGGATGGATAGATGGATGGATGATGGATGGATGGATGGATAGATGATGGACTAAAAATAGATAAATGGATG
>NW_028008531.1:0-911 GCF_054177405.1 Leptonychotes weddellii | reverse complement strand
GTGCCTTCAGGTTTCCCTTCGAGGAGGGCTTCTGCTTCGTAACGGTCCATCACTCCCCAGTAACAGGGATTCCCTGTAATCTGAAGCAAGTCGGGCACAAGGCAGTGTATGTAATCAATCTGCGTATGGACTTTCCAAGCTCCCTGTCTGCTAACGTGGGCATGGCTGTCTCCAGACACCTGACGTTGCTTCTGCCTACGTGACTGCAGACACAAGGTGGTAGTGTCCTCTTCTGAGTCACAATTAGCTTGCGGAATTGCAGTACTGTCCCCACTTACTTCAGTCATTCCAGGAGCTAACTTTGGTCCCAGTTTATATAATGGATTAACCTGTGCGGTGGCTTCAAATGTATGTATTTGTGCATTGGGAGGAGGGTCAACCCCCTCTTCAATACTGAGCCGCCTTCTCTCTCGAAGCCTATCTCTTCATCTTCCGTAGAAACCAAGGATGGATCAAACGTATCGAAAAATGTTGAGTGTGGGCTCACAGGGGCTGTATGCTGTTTAATCAAATGCCATTTTTGGGCTAAATCTGAGCCAGCAGGAAAAGGGCATTTCTCAAGCATTAATTCAGAAAGGTGTATTTTCCTTTTATTAGAAAAGAGGGGTTTTGACTGCTTGCTGTAAGTTCTCGTGGGAAAACACAAGCCCACAGTGTCCCGCAACCTCTGTCTCAGAGAGCGGCTTCCCACCGCTCTGCTGGACACACTCTCCGTGTCATGCGCGGAGCTTACACCACACCGCCTCTCTCTCCTCTGAAGTCCGCTTCGAGTTCTACCAAACTTTTTATCAGTATCCAATGAACTCTGTGTCTTGGTAGAACAGGAATGTTTTTTCTTCCCACCCCACGGTGCATGCCGAGAGTAGGAATCTCTTCTTGCAAGTCTCGCTCCTGGGGTGACACATGAATCA
>NW_028008530.1:0-911 GCF_054177405.1 Leptonychotes weddellii | reverse complement strand
AAATAAAATTTTAAAAGAAAATATTTCATACCCGACTCCCTTCCTTTTCCCTATGGGGTAGTCAGATGATGTAAATTTGGGCTTTATGTCTTTATCCTGACTATTCTCTGTAATTCAGGGTAAAACTGGGTGAAAATCTTACGAAACAGTATTTATCTACCAGCATGTCACAACCTATTAATGGTCATGAAATCCGTGTAGTGACTCTTGACCAGAATTTTATTTATTTTTTTAAGATTTTATTTATTTATTTGACAGAGAGAGACACAGCGAGAGAGGGAACACAAGCAGGGGGAGTGGGAGAGGGAGAAGCAGGCTTCCCGCCAAGCAGGGAGCCCAATGTGGGGCTCAGTCCCAGGACCCTGGGATCATGATATGAGCGGAAGGCAGACGCTTAACGACTGAGCCACCCAGGTGCCCCTTGACCAGAATTTTAAAATGACATACAATAGAATATAAAAACTGGAGTGTAATACATACTATTAATAAAACATAATAGGGATAAGTGTTTTCATAAAACTTGTACTTCAGTTACGTGTGGGTGAATGCATGCACATTAGTTGCTATATAAAAATGTATTTCTTACAGGGCGCCTGGGTGGCTCAGTTGGTTAAGCGACTGCCTTCGGCTCAGGTCATGATCCTGGAGTACCGGGATCAAGTCCCGCATCGGGCTCCCTGCTCGGCAGGGAGTCTGCTTCTCCCTCTGACCCTCCTCCCTCTCATGCTCTCTGTCTCTCATTCTCTCTCTCTCAAATAAATAAAAATAAAATCTAAAAAAAAAAAATGTATTTCTTACTCTTTGTCCAGGTCAAAAGCATTTGAAAGCCACTAGTGCAGGACTCAGGGTATATGAAAAGTAATTCTGTACACACAGAGAGCTCCCAAGAGTATCTTTAATGGGGAGCCCCA
>NW_028008529.1:0-912 GCF_054177405.1 Leptonychotes weddellii | reverse complement strand
AGCCCAGCTCAGAGGGAGAGATTCTATTCTCTCTCCCTCTGACCCTCCCCAACCCACTCTCTCTAAGAAAAAGAAAAAGAAAGGAAAGAAAGGAAGAAAGGAAAAGAAAAGAAAAGAAAGAAAGAAAAAGAAAGAAAGAAAGAAAGAAAGAAAGAAAGAAAGAAAGAAAGAAAGAAAGAAAGAAAGAGAAAGAAAGAAAAAGAAAATCCAGGAAATCCACTGCACACCAGTCGGGAGAGCAGCGCCCCCGTGTGGTAGAGCAGGAGCTGCGAAGGGGCTGGGGACGTGCTCAACGGGCTTTGGGACTTGGCTGGTGATTATGTGGGTGTTTGCTTTAAAATTATTCACTGAACTGGTTTATGTACTTTTCTAAATGTATGTTCTATTTCACCATTTAAGAGAGAGAAAGTATCTAGGATAAAATACACAAAAATGTTTTTAAAACATTATCTTTTGGTTTTTACTACATGAATGATATTTCCTCCTTTTTACTTTTTTTTTTTCCCAATTTTTCTTAAAAGACTATGCATTATTCTTAAATTAAAAAAAAAAAAAAAAGAAGAAGAAAGAAAGGTTTATTATGACAAGAAATCCTCCCTAACCCACTAGGCCTTGCTCACACATCACAACCTCCAGGAATCTCCCCCTGACCACCTCGCCCTCAGTCCTCCTCTGTCAGCTCATGAACACTTCTCAGTGCCCTGCTCTGGGGCAGATGCTGGGGCTGCAGAGAAAACAAGGCAGCCATATTCCTGCCTCAGGGAGCTCAAGTCTGGCAGGTGACAGACACAGGCATGAAACGGACAATAAAGTAATTCCGGGCTGGGCAGTCCTACAAAAAAGTAGCTGTGCTATAGGCTCTTCTGGAACTTCTCAAACACCTGCAGCCTTGCACGGCTGTCATTTTTCAGG
>NW_028008528.1:0-912 GCF_054177405.1 Leptonychotes weddellii | reverse complement strand
TTGTTACAGGATTCAAAGAGTGAAATTACTAGAGGTTTTTTCCATCATTTTGTTGAGCAATAATGTGTATATGATACATATATATTATAACATTTATGATAAATTAATGAAATTGGTAGATCCTAACTGACCTTTCTGTTTGTAGACTAAAGGTTAATTTAAAATATCAGAATAGAATGTGGTGAATCTAGTAAAGGCATTAGTTTTCTTCTTCAGTTCCCACTGATAGATCAGACACTCTTGTGGAAAGCCAGAAAGTTGTTAAAACTGATTCAGTCATGTTAGATGACAGCCATTGCACAGAAAACAATGAGGATGGAAAACCAGACATGATTCTTTATTCTGCAATGGTGGAAACCAGGAGCTCATCCAATGTTCATTACATGGATGGAAGTTTTGTTTCACAAAGTTGTAATTTATTACCACTTTTTTTATATGAAGGACCTAATAATTTCTCAGTTTTATAGGGAGATAAATATAGATGAATGTGTTAAAGATTCGGGAAGTACAGTATGTACATTTCTGTACTATATAGATATGTGATATCAGGAAGTTCACTGATAAAGGGATGTACTAAGAATCTGGGCAAGAAGTGAGTAGGAAAAGAATAAAGGAACTCTATGACTGAAAATAGCTGTCAGATTTTATTACTTTAAGTTCTAAAGCAGAGTTATCTTAGACATATTCCAGGATAACCTTTTTTTTTTTAAAGATTTTTTTTTTATTTATTTTTATTTGAGAGAGAGAATGAGAGAGAGAGAACACATGAGAGGGGTGAGGGTCAGAGGGAGAAGCAGACTCCCCGCCGAGCAGGGAGCCCGATGCGGGACTCGATCCAGGGACTCCAGGATCATGACCTGAGCTGAAGGCAGTCGCTTAACCAACTGAGCCACCCAGGTGCCCCAGGATAAC
>NW_028008527.1:0-11942 GCF_054177405.1 Leptonychotes weddellii | reverse complement strand
GGTCATGATCCCAGGATCCTGGGATCGAGTCCCGCATCAGGCTCCCTGCTCAGCAGGGAGTCTGCCTCTCCCTCTACTCCTCCCCCCTGCTCATGATCTCTCTCTTGCTCTCTCTCAAATAAATAAATTAAAAAAAAAGTTGCCTCTCAATGCATTCTCTTTTTTTTATACTGAAATATAATTGACATACAATGTTACATAAGTTTCAGGTGTACAACATATTGATTAGCAAATTCTATAGTTTCTTATAACAAATATATGAGTTTTTTTTCCTCATGTAACAAATATTTAGTGAGTACCCTCTACCTGGCGAGTCTGTGCTAAGTATTAAAGACACAAAGATGAAAAACACAGGGAGGTTTGATCTAACAGAGAAAGGCAAACATGTAAAAAAAAAAAAAAATGCCATAAAATGTATCGCTGCTCTGATAAAAGTATGTACAGGGTATACAGGAGACACAAAGGAGGGAACAGACAATCATGCTATGAAAAATAATGATAATGATAAGAAAAGAAGGCATCTGAAATGAAATTGAAATGAAAATGAAAACGAAATCATCGAAAATGAAATCACATAGGGACATCTGGGTGGCTAGGTCGGTTAAGTGTTGGACTCTTGATTTCAGCTCAGGTCATGGTGTCTGGGTTATGAGCTCGAGTCTCATGTCCACTTGGCGCTCAGCATGGAGTCTGCTAGAGGTTCTCTCTACCTCCCCCTTTGCCCGTCCCCACCTAAATAAAAATCTTTCTAAAAATTCTCTCTCTCTCCCTTTGCCCCTCCCCCCCACAGGCATGCACGCTCTCTCTCTCAAAAAAAAAAAAAAAAGACTGTAACTCATCTCACTAGGAGACTCACTTGCTAGCTTCGAAGAATCAAGCTGCCATATGAAGCATATCAAGCTGAAGCCCTCAATTCAAGAGACTGCAAGGATTTGAATGCTGCCATCAGTCACATAGCAGATCCTTCCCCACTTGAACCTCAGATAAGATGCCAGCCCCAGATGACACCTTTATATTTTTTTAAGTTTCCTTTTATTTATTTAAGTAATCTCTACATCCAATATGGGGCTTGAACTCACAACCCTTAGATCAAGAGCCAGCCAGGCACCCCGCCCGAGCTGACACCTTGATTGCAGCTTTGTAAGACCATGAAGCAGCAGACTAAGCTAAGTCATGCCTGGACTCCTGAACCACAGGAAGAGATATAATAAATATGTGTTCTTTTAAACTACTGCATTCATGGTAATATTGCTATGCAGTAATAGGTAACTAATATGCTATGCTCCCCTTTGTGTTGCAATTACCCTTGTAATTACTTAACATAAATATTTACCATTAGATTATAAACTCCACAAGGGCAAGAATAACAAGTCTTAATCATTACTGTATCTCAGCACTTAGGACACTGCCTAGCATATAAAAGAACTACAATATAGTAAATGGATGGATGGATGCCTACTCTATGCGGGCACAGTGCTATATCCTAGAGAAACAAAAATAAGTAAGACATGGTCCCTGTCCTCATGGAGCTTAAAGTTACATAGGATGCCAGACACTTGAAACAGATAATTTCAACAGAACATGATAAACGTAAAAGAGGTTTCTGTGAAGACAATGGGTATGTAACTCAGACTGCAAAGGCCCAGGTATGGGTAAATCTTATATACTCAAGATTTATGTTGAGTAGGTGACATGATGTTATATACAGAAAATTCTAAAATTCTAAAAAATAGGGGCACCTGGGTGGCTCAGTTGGTTAAGCATCTGCATTCAGCTCAGGTCATGATCCCAGGGTCCTTTATTTTTTGACAAAGAGATACCAGGGTCCTGAGATCAAAAAATGTAAAACCAAATGGCACGGTGGTCCCAGTCTCTCATCCTTTGCTAAGTGGAAAATATGTCCAGCTCCATTGTACCAGTGATTAACAACCTGCTTAATGTTTCCAATTAAGAAGTGCTTCTGTTGAGGGGCGCCTGGGTGGCTCAGTCGTTAAGCGTCTGCCTTCAGCTCAGGTCATGATCCCAGGGTTCTGGGATCGAGCCCCGCATCAGGCTCCCTGCTCAGCGGGAAGCCTGCTTCTCCCTCTCCCACTCCCCCTGCTTGTGTCCCTGCTCTTGCTATCTCTGTCTCTGTCAAATAAATAAATTAAAAAAAAAAAAAGTGCTTCTGTTGAGATACAGTAGAAGGTTCTTATTTTCTTTTTATACTGTCCTTGTTTTGTTTGGGAGTATGTTTGGAAGGAGACTTTTTTTTTTTTTAAGATCTTATTTATCAGGGGTGCCTGGGTGGCTCAGATGGTTAAGCGTCTGCCTTTGGCTCAGGTCATGATCCCGTGCTCCTGGGATCAAGCCCCGCATCCGGCTTCCTGCTCTGCAGGAAGCCTGCTTCTCCCTCTCCTGCTCTCCCTGCTTGTGTTCTCTCTCTGGCTGTCTCTCTCTCTGTCAAATAAATAAAATCTTAAAAAAAAGATCTTATTTATCTATTTGAGAGAGAGAAGGGGCAGGGGAGGCGCAGAGGGAGAAGCAGACTCCCTCTGAGCAGGGAGCCTGGCGTGGGGCTCCCTGCTTAGTGGGGTCTGCTCTCCCTCTTCCTCTGTGCACACGTTCTCTCTCTCTCATAAATAAAATCTTAAAAAAAAAAATAAGAGAGGGATGCCTGGGTGGCTCAGTCAGTTAAGTGTCCGCTTTTGGCTCAGGTCATGATCCCAAGGTTCTGGGATCGAGTCCCACATCCAGCTCCTTGCTCAGCGGGGAGCCTGCTTCTCCCTCTGCCTGCCGATCCCCCTGTTCGAACTCTCTCTCTCTCTCCCTCCGTCCCTCTCTCTCTCTGACAAATAAATAAATCTTTAAAAAGAAATAATAAGAGAGGGCTCCTGGGTGGCTCAGTCATTAAGCGTCTGCCTTCGGCTCAGGTCATGATCCCAGGGTCCTGGGATCGAGCCCCGCATCGGGCTCCCTGCTCTGTGGGAAGCCTGCTTCTCTCTCTCCCACTCCCCCTGCTTGTGTTCCCCTTTCACTGTGTCTCTCTCTGTCAAATAAATAAATGAAATCTTAAAAAAAAAAAAAAAAGAAATAATAAGAGAGTTCAGCAAGGTTACAGGATACAAGACAAATGTGGTATTATCCATATTGTGGAATATTACTGGGCCATAAAAAGGAATAAAGTGCTGATACACACTATAACATGGATCAATGTTGAAAAGATTACGCTAAGTAAAAGAAATCAGTCATAAAGGCTACATATTATATGATTCTATTTATATGAAATATCCAGAATAGGCAAATCCATAGAGACAGAAAGTACAATAGTGGTTGCCAGGAACTGGGGGATGGGAGAAATGGGGAGTGACTAATAATGAGTACAGGTTTTCTTTTTAGGATGATAAAAAAATTTTTAAATTAGTGGTGATGACTGCACAACCTTGTAAATATACTAAAAAACATTGAATTGTATATATTTTTTAAAGATTTTATTTATTTTTTTTAAGATTTTATTTATTTATTTGACAGAGAGAAACACAGCGAGAGAGGGAACACAAGCGGGGGAGTGTGAGAGGGAGAAGCAGGCTCCCCCCCGAGCAGGAAGCCCGACGCAGGGCTCCATCCCAGGACCCTGGGATCATTACCCAAGCCAAAGGCAGATGCCCAACAAATAAACCACCCAGGCATCCCTGAATGGTATATTTTTAAAAGGAGAATTTTACAGTATGTGAATTATTTCTCAGTAAAGCTATTGTTAAAAAGAAAAAAAGTGACATTGATACTTTGTCCTGGAATGGGATTCCAGGTTTTACAGTTTTCACAATACATGCTAAAATACAGAGTTATGTCATGGGGTAATAAAAGGTGAGTTATCTCAAGACACTGGAACAATAATCTTCCTAGAAAGTCTCCTTCTGGGGCACCTGGGTAGCTCAGTCCGTTAAGAGGCTGCCTTCGGTTCAGGTCATGATCCCGGGATCCTGGGATCCAGCCCCACGCCAGGCTCCCTGCTCAGAGGGAGTCTGCTTCTCCCTCTGCACCTCCCCTGCCCCTTCTCTCTCTCTCAAATAGATAAATAAAATCTTAAAAAAAAAAAAAAAAGTCTCCTTCCAATCATACTCCCAAACGAAACAAGAACAGTATAAAAAGAAAATAAGAACCTTCTACTGTATCTCAACAGAAGCACTTCTTAATTGGAAACATTAAACAGGTTGTCAATCACTGCTACAATGGAGCTGGACATATTTTCCACTTACCAGAGGACGAGAGACTGGGACCACCGTGCCATTTGGTTTTACATTTTTCTCACTTACTTTACAAATGTACACACAAACACTAATGTCACTTCCACTTACACATGCTTCAGTCCTTCCCTAAATAGAGTTCAGTAACATCCAAAATATTCTAAGTCACTTTCCTAAAAACAATGGAATTACCCTAATCTCTGTTTCATGGATTTTTTTTAAAGTGAAAAAGTAAAGCTTAATAATCAAAGGTAAATATTTGAAGCTCACAAATGATTATAAATGCAAATCCAACCTATTTATTTTGTTTCTAAAAGTATATTTTCACTGAATTCAGTAATAGAGGTTATAAAATGTTTTCATCTTCTCTAATACTTTTAGGCCAGGGATTTATAACCTCAGCACTCCTGACATTTAAAACCAGATAATTCTTTGTTGCAGAGTACTGTCCTGTGCATTACAGAATATTTTGTGACATCCCTGGGCACTACCCACTAAATACCAGTAACACCCGCTGCCTAATTGTGACAACCAAAAATAACACTGTCAAATATCACTTTAGGGGTAAAACTGCCCCCAGTTGAGAACCACTGCCTTAGTCCATCTGCCTTAATTATTTCCTAACAGCAAATTAGCTAAATCATCATTAGCCTTAAAAACAAACATATTTTTGTGAAATACAGAAGCTGATACACCTAAAAGAGAAGACTTCTTTGTTTTTTTGGGTTTGAATAAATCCATTTCTGGAATTATTATAAAACAAATCTTTTATGTGCATTTTTAAAGTATTTATATATATTCTCAAACATATAGTACAAAAAAGAAAAAAAAAAACAAAACTAAGCTTCACTTCTAATGAATTTAGATTTTCTTCTACACATACCTTTCCCAGAATACAGAAAGTAGCAGCTTCTCTCTCTCTCTCTTTTCTCTCCTCATAATCAGTAATTATATAGATATTGAAAGGGAGCTTTATGTTCAAAACCTTCTAATTCTATCATGGTTATCTGTAGAACAATGACACATTATTTATAACCTAAAATACATGTTACCCAATAACAGTTTAACATTTTTTTGAGGTCCTAAGAGATTTACAATTCATAAAGACAGCCCAAATTTAACCAATGAAATAATCAGGTTGGTTAATTTAAGAAATGTGCTATACCTCTGACAGTCACAATCTAAAGGAACCCAAGTTCCTTCCAAACCAACTGCTCAAACAGATATTTTTATAGCTATACAACTAAATAAGATTGCTTAAGACAAGATAATTTTTAAAAATAATTCTTAATAAAGAAAATAACAAACTATTCTAATTGTAATTCATGGGGCTACTGACCCACACAGTATACAATAAAGATCATGAGGACTTTGCTAGTCATGGTTTTTTCATCCTTCATAAAATATAACCCAATAGTCTTTGTTACTTATCTAAAGCCAGGCTTCAGAACTAAATGAATAACAGTATCAATTGAACAGGTAACGTGAAGATCTATTTTTAAGGATGAATGACCAGAAGGTCCTAAATTCTAAAACTGAATTATTTTAAAGGAATACAAGCAAGGCACATAAATCCACATTCCTCAATGTGAAGTCATCCATCCATCAGTCTTTCTTTTGCTATCTAAGGCAACTTAAAGTCCTTAAGTTACCTGTATAATGTGTATCTCCCACACCAGAAGTCAAATATGTCCTTTTATTGCTAGTGATACACTTTTTATTTAACCTGACCTTTAAAACTCTGTAGTCATCTGTACTTTGTAATCAAAGATAAAAACTAACCATATCCTAGCTGCACTATAGTTATCAGACCAGTGGTTGGCAAATTTTTTCTATAAAGGGTCAGATAGTAAATATCTTAGGCTTTAAGGGCCATATGGTCTCTGTTATAACTATTCAACTCTGTCATTGTAGCACAAAGGCAACCATAAAACATACATTGACAAATGGGTGTGGATGTATTACAATAAAACTTCATTTAAAAAAAAAGTGGCAGTGGGGCGCCTGGGTGGCTCAGTTGGTTAAGCGACTGCCTTCGGCTCAGGTCATGATCCTGGAGTCCCGGGATCGAGTCCCGCATCGGGCTCCCTGCTTGGCGGGGAGTCTGCTTCTCCCTCTGACCCTCCTCCCTCTCATGCTCTCTGTCTCTCATTCTCTCTGTCTCAAATAAACAAATAAAATCTTTAAAAAAAAAAAAAAGTTGGCAGCATGTGAAAGAATAATATATCAGGAATGCAAGGATAGCTCACTATTTTTTTTTTTAAGATTTTATTCATTTATTTGACAGAGAGAGGCACAGTGAGAGAGGGAACACTAAGCAGGGGGAGCAAGCGAGGGAGAAGCAGGCTTCTCGCGGAGCAGGGAGCCCAATGCGGGGCTCAATCCCAGGACCCTGGGATCATAACCTGAGCCAAAGGCAGATGCTTAACGACTGAGCCACCCAGGCACACCAAGGATAGCTCACTATTAAAACACCTACTAATAGTGCTCGCTTCGGCAGCACATATACTAAAACACCTATTAATATAACTCACTTTACTAAGAGATCAAAAGAAAAAAATACTTTTATTACCATATGTATTAGAGTTCTCCAGAGAAAGAGAACCAATAGGATATATAAAGAAAGAGATTTATATAAGGAATTGGCTCACATGATAATGGAGGCTGAGAAGTCCCAAGATCTGCGGTCAGCAAGTTGGAGACCCAGGAGATACAATGGTGTAGTTCCAGTCCAAGTCCGAAGGCCTGAGATCCAGGACAGCTAATGGTGTAAGTTCCAGTCCAAAAGCTGGCAGCCTCAAGGCTCAAGAAAATTTTGGTTCCAGTCCAAAAGCAGAAAAAGAACCATGTCGCAACTCAGTCAGGCAAGAAGGAGTTCCCTCTTAATCATAGGAGGGCCAAATTTTTTATTCTATTCAGACCTTTAAATGCTTGGATGAGGGCCACCCACATTAGGGAGGGCAATCTGCTTTACTCACGTCTACTAATTCAAATGTTAATCTCACCCAAAAACACCCTCACAGACATATCTAGAATAATGTTTGACCAAATATCTGGATACTTGGTGGCCCATCAAGTTGACACATAAAATTAACCATCATATCGGGCGCCTGGGTGGCTCAGATGGTTAAGCGTCTGCCTTTGGCTCAGGTCATGATCCCGGGGTCCTGGGATCGAGTCCCACATCGGGCTCCCGGCTCAGCGGGGAGCCTGCTTCTCCCTCTGACCCTCTCCCCTCTCATGCTGTTTCTCTCTCGCTCGCTCTCTAAAAAATAAATAAAATCTTTAAAAAAAAAAAAATTAACCATCATATCATAGATTCTGAAAAGACATTTGGTAAAATTCAACATCCATTCTTCATAAAATAACTCTTAAGAAAATAGAAAATTTTGGGGCGCCTGGGTAGCTCAGTTGGTTAAGTGTCTGCCTTCAGTTCAGGTCATGATCTCAGGTTCCTGGAATGGAGCCCCATATTGGGCTCTCTGCTCAGCAGGGAGTCTGCTTCTCCTTCTGTGCTCTCCTTCTCTCTCTCTCTCTCTCTCAAATAAATAAACAAAATCTTAAAAAAAAAAAAGAAAATAGAAAACTTTTTAAGTTTGTTTTTTTTTTAAGATTTTATTTGAGAGAGTGTGAGAGAGAGCATGAGAGGGGAGAGGGTCAGAAGGAGAAGCAGACTCCCCGCTGAGCTGGGAGCCCAATGTGGGACTCGATCCTGGGACTCTGGGATCATGACCTGAGCTGAAGGCAGTTGCTTAACGAACTGAGCCACCCAGGCACCCCTTTTGTTAAGATTTTAAAGATCCATTAGAAAGAAGATATTTATTTAAGCCTCCAAATCATATTAATCAGGAAACATTACAAGCATTCCCATTAAAGTCAGGAACAAGACAATGATGACAAATACCACTATTACTTAATATTTTAGTAAGTATTAGTCATTGCAGTTGGTTGAGAAAAAGATGAGGTATAAAAATAAAAAATAAATAAATGTACCATCATTCACAGCTGATAAGATTATATGCCTGGAAAACCAAAATAAATCACCTGAAAATCTAACACAAACATTAAAAAAATTCAGTATGTTAGCTGCATCAAAAATCAATATTCAAGGGGCGTCTGTGTGGCTCAGTCAGTTAAGCATCTGCCTTTGGCTTGGGTCATGATCCCAGAGTCCTGGGATCGAGCCCCACGTCGGGCTCCCTGCTCAGGGGGGAGCCTGCTTCTCCCTCTCCCCCTGCCCCTGCTTTCTCTCTCACTCTCTCTCTCGTGCATGCACTCTCTCTCTCTAATAAATAAAATTGTTACCAAAAAAATCAATATGCAAAACTTAGTAGTCCTCATATGCAAACAACGAACAGAAGATACAATGGAAGGAGAAAAGAGAAAAAACTAAGAATAAACATCGCAGGAAATGTGCAAGATACATATATATATTTTTTAAAGATTTTATTTATTTATTTGAGAGAGAGGATGAGAGGAGAGAGAGCGCACATGAGAGGGGGGAGGGTCAGAGGGAGAAGCAGACTCCCTGCCGAGCAGGGAGCCCGATGCGGGACTCAATCCCGGGACTCCAGGATCATGACCTGAGCCAAAGGCAGTCGCTTAACCAACTGAGCCACCCAGGCGCCCGCAAGATACATATATTTTTAAAAAATTTTAATGTCTACCAAGGAACACAAAATACTTAAACAGATCATAAAGGTATGCCGTGTACTTATATAAAAAGATTCAATACCATAAAGATATTAACTCCCTAAATCTATAAATTCACTCTAATCTCAATAAAAATGGCAATAGTATGCTTTTGGAAACAGGCAAACTGATTCTAAAACTCACATAAAAGATAAGAAACACCACAACAATTCTTAAAAGAAAGAATAATGATGAAGAACTAAACTAACTAGATACTAAAATAAAGCTGCAATAACTAAATTATTGTAACAGTGTGTACTGGTACATGAATAGACAAATCAAGGTAACAGATTAAAGCTTAGAAACAGACCAAAATACTTGGGAAAATTCAGTATAGAATAAAGAGGACATTTCCAATTAATGAGAAAAATATTAAATATATAATAAATGTTGCTGGTAAAGCTGAATGATGAATTCCAAATGGACCAAATATTTAAATATAGGTAGTAAAATCATAAAAGTGATTAGAAAAGAATAACTTTATTTACAACATAGAAGTACAGAGAATTTCTGAATAATAAAAGATAAAAATGAAAAGATTAAGACAGTTAAAAACAAAATGACTATTTCTACATTGTAAAAATTAAATAAGCTAATTTTAAAAACACTGTAAGCTTGGAAAATATAATTCACAGCACTGATATAAAGGAGTCCTACAGAGCACCTGGGTGGCTGAGTCAGTTAAGCGTCTGCCTTCAGCTCAGGTCATGATCCCAGGGTCCTGGGATCGAGTCCCACATGGGGTCTCCCTGCCCAGCAAGGAGCCTGCTTCTACCTCTCCTTCTGCCCCTCCCCTTGCTCGCACACACTCTCTCTCTCAAATAAATAAATAATCTTTTAAAAAAATAAAAAATAATAATAAAGGAGTCCAACAAATCAGTAAGATCCAAGGAGGATAATTTTGTAGAAAAATGGGTAGTATGTTCCAATTCTAGGCACTAAGGATATAGCAGTGCATAGAGATAAAAAGAGATGAAAAACCCTGTCCTCAGGACACCTGGCTGGCTCAGTCAGCAGAGCATGTGACTCTTGATCTCAGGGTTCTGAGTTCAAGCCTCACACTGGGTGTTGAACCTACTAAAAACAAAATCCCTGCCCTCAAAGAACGTACACTCTAGTGGTCTTCTATCTTGGGGTAGGTAAGTAAATAAACAATAGATAACTGATATGTAAACACACACACACACACTGGCCTACACAAACATACACATACAGACATACATATATTCACTTATCCATGCACAGAATACCTCTGGAAGAATATATAAGAAAGTGTAAATACTGGTTGCCTCCAGGGAGGAAAACTCGGGGGCAGTACAAGGTAAGTGATTTTTCACCCAATGTGGGGCTTGAACTCACAACCCCAAGACCAAGAGTTGCATGCTCCACTGACTAAAGCCAGCCAGGCGCACCACTGAATAATCTTTTATACCTTTTGAGTTTGTACTGTGTGATTTTAAAAACAATTTCAATTAAAATTAAATAAAATTAGATGTTCAAAGAAAAACAATGAGATATTGAAAACAAAAAAGGAGCACATTTAAGAAAAACAAAAGTCTAGAAAAGAAAATACACCAATTGAGGGGCGCCTGGGTGGCTCAGTCATTAAGCGTCTGCCTTTGGCTCAGGTCATGATCCCAGGGTCCTGGGATCGAGCCCCTCATTGCGCTCCCGGCTCAGCGGGGAGCCTGCTTCTCCTTCTCCCACTCCCCCTGCTTGTGTTCCCTCTCTCGCTGTGTCTCTCTTTGTCAAATAAATAAAATCTTTAAAAAAAAAAGAAAATACACCAATTGAAATAAAAAATCTCAGTGAATGTTTCAACGTCAGAGTAGAACCCAAATGAAAAGGGGTAATTAAGTGGAAAATCACCAACTCCCCCTTCCAAAAAACAGCAGAAAAGACAAGGAAATAAAAAATATGAAAGCGAAATTAAGAGACATGAACGACATCATGAGACAATCCAATATGCGTATAATGGCAACTTGAGAGACCGAAGAACAGAATTTTAAAAGATAATGCCCAATAATTTTCTAGAATTGAAGACAAATAAGAGTTCTTAAACTGAAAAAGTATACCACATCCTGAGAATAAATGTAAATAAATCCACTCAAAGACCAGCATAGTGAAAGTACACAACAACAAAAAATAATAATAATCCTAACTACCAGAAAAGACTGATTAACTAAAGAAGAGTAACAAATAAATAAATAAATAAAAATAAAGAAGAGTAACAACCAGACTAAGATTAATTTATTAGCAACAATATAACTCAATAAGAAAAAAAGGAAGAGTATTTTCAAAGTCCTGAGGAAAGTAACTACTGTCTTAAATTCTACACTCATTAAATTACCATTTAAGAGTTTATTCAATAGGGGCACCTGGGTGGCTCAGTCGTTAAGCGCCTGCCTTCTGCTCAGGTCATGATCCCAGGGTCCTGGGATCAAGCCCCGCATCAGGCTCCCTGCTGGGCGGGGAGCCTGCTTCTCCCTCTCCCACTCCCCCTGCTTGTGTTCCCTCTCTCGCTCTCTCTCTGTCAAATAAATAAAATCTTAAAAAAAAAAAAGTTTATTCAATATAAACATAGAAGTAATCACAATAAATATAAATAGATTATAATCTCTGGCTCTTTGTGGGCACATTTAATTTGGATCCAAAAAATTTAAATATAAAACTGTTTCAGGGGCGCCTGGGTGGCTCAGTCGGTTAAGCGTCTGCTTTCGGCTCGGGTCAGGATCCCGGAGTCCTGGGATCGAGTCCCACACTGGGCTCCCTGATCAGCAGGGAGTCTGCTTCTCCCTCTGCCCCTCATCCCGCTTGTGCTCTCTCTCGCAAATAAAATAAATAAAATTAAAAAAAAAAAACACAAAACTGTTTCAGGGGCACAGTCAGTTAGGCCACCAACTCTTGGTTTCAGCTCAGGTCATGATCTCAGGGTTGTAAGATAGAGCCCCGAGGTGGGCTCTGTGCTCAGCATGGAGTCTGCTTAGGACTCTCTCTCCCTCTCCTTCTGCCCCTCCCCGTCCC
>NW_028008526.1:0-912 GCF_054177405.1 Leptonychotes weddellii | reverse complement strand
CGGCTGATCTCAGGACCCCAAAATCATGACCTGAGCCAGAGGCAGACGCTTAACTGACTGGGCACCCAGGCGCCCCAGACATTTTCATTTTTAACCAGATGGAAATGATTATCTGAATAATAATATTAATCCAAATTATTCTAATATGATATTATGGTGACTTTAAGAGTTAAAAAATGAAGCCAAAGGTATTTCAGAAAGCCAATCCCAGTCTAACCATGAGAAAAACATCAGACAAAGCCCAGCTGAGGGATATTCTACAAAATAGCTGATCAGTACTCCTCAAAACTGTCAAGGTTATCAAAAGCAAGGTAAATCTGAGAAATTGTCATCATCCAGAAATGCTCAAGGAGATATGACTACTAAGTTGTTTCCTGGTGGGATCCTGGAACAGAAAAAGACATTAGGTAAAAACAAAGGAAATCTGAATAAAGGATGGACTTCAGTTAATGATAACATATTAATACTGGTTCACCAATTGTGAAAATGTACCATACTAATGTAAGATATTAATAATAGGGCACATTGAGTATGGGGCTTATGAGAACTATTTGTACTATCTTTGCAATAATTCTGTAAATCTAGAACTGTTCTAAAATAAAAAGGTTAAGAAAATCCAAAACATGAGAGGGTTGAGATGATTATTCAGTTGCTTACCTCTTTTCTATAAAGTGAAATGAACATGTCTCTGAATAGAGATCGATTTTGAAGTGTTTACACCTGAAGTGACATGATATTCAGTACTTGCTTCAAAATAATCCAGTTTGGGCAGGATGGGAGGTGGAAAGAGAGAATGAGTGAGAGTGTAGATGAAATGAAATTGGCTGTGTGTTAGTGATGGATGAAGCTGGGTGCTGAGTTTGTAGTGATTTATGCTGCTGCTCTTTCTAGCTTTATGTATGTTTGGAAGTT
>NW_028008525.1:0-912 GCF_054177405.1 Leptonychotes weddellii | reverse complement strand
TGGCAGAAGGTGATTTCACTGTCAGGATCTACACAGTGTTTTCCTCGGTGGAATTGTCTTTTCTCTCTCTTTTGGGGACAAGGACACCATTTTAGTATCATCTTTACCCCCAAAGCACATAATAGGTATCTCAGACATGTTTGTGGAAAGATTGCCTTTCTCATAAACTGTACCTGAGAGGAATTATCCCTGGTCAAGCTTGAAAAGATCTATGTAAGTAGAATCTTCATGTGTGAGACTTAGTTTCTGGTAATTCCTCAAAAAGACTATACATTCTTGCTAGGAATTTTAGTTACTGGTAGAGACTGTGGAGCTGCTGCCGTCCTTGGCAGCCAGGCTTTGACTGGGTAGTGACTCAAACATGGTTAAGAGATGCCAGGAGGGATTTATCACCCCCTCCTCCTTGGCAGGAATGAGCTAGGGATCTGTTCTTGCCCTGGGCCCTCATTACCTGATGATCTGATGCTGTGGCATTTAACCTTTTCTTGGGTGAATGGTCAGCCTGAGTTCCTACCTGTCCTACTGAGGCAGCAGAAAATGTATCACTGACCCAGGGGTTCTGCTTGACTCCTGCTTCCTGACCTCTTTCTTAGTCCTTAACGGGTGGCTAACGTCAGGTCTAGAGAGTATCGTCACCATGTTTCTAGGCTCAAAGACAGAAATAAATGGAAAACCCCGTTTATTTGCTTATACAATCCTTAGCATAGTGCCTTGGGAATCAGACTCCGTGTTTGGCTATTGATTAAGATGAGACCGACCCTAACCTCGAAGAGCAGCAAAACCCTGAGACTGGCCTGGCATTAACCTGCTTTCCTGCTGGCTCACGTCTGATGGGAGTGAAGGTCCAAAGATTGGATTTGAAGCCAGAGCAGAACTGAGATACAGGGCAGTAGCCCTCTCCTCAAGCCTCTC
>NW_028008524.1:0-912 GCF_054177405.1 Leptonychotes weddellii | reverse complement strand
CTATACTCCCAACTTTCAGTTTACTCCAATGGACTTTTTGTTTTTAACAGTCCCTCCCATTTCCCCTTTCCTCTATACATGAGCTTTCCTGTCCTTTGTTCTCCAGACTTGCCTATGGTTTTACCATAGCTTGATTGCATAGTCATGAATTGCAATTCTCTGCTATTCCCGAATAAACCCACTTTTTCTGGCAAAATAAGTGACAGTTTTATTTTTAAGATTGACATCAGTCTTAGCAATGATTTTTAGGATTTGATCCCAAAAGCAAAGGCACCAAAAGCAAAAGTAAACAATTGGGACTACATTAAACTAAAAAGCTTTAGCACAGCAAATGAAACCATCAACAAAATTAAAAGACAATTTATACAATAGGAGAAAATATTTGCAAATCATATATCTGATAAGGGGCTAATGTGCAAAATATACAAAAACTCGTACAATTCAATAGCAAAAAACCCCAAATAATCCAATCTAAAAATGGGCACAGGATCTGATTAGACATTTTTCCAGGGAAGAAATACAAATGGCCAACAGGGAGATGAAAATGCGCTCAACATCACTAATCATTAAGGAATTGCAAATCAAATCCATAATGAGATCACCTCACACCTGTTAGAATGGCTATTATCAGAAAAACAAGTACGTGTTGGAGAGGATGTGGAGAAAAGGGAACCCTTGTGCACTGTTGGTGGTTATGTAAATGGATGCAGCCATTATGGAAAAGTCTGAGGGTTCCTCAAAAAATTAAAAATAGAACTACCTATGATCCAACAATTCTACTTCTGGGTATTTATCCATATGGAAACCTAAATGTCCATCAATGGATAAGCGAAAAGCGACATATAATGTATCATGGAGTATTATGCAGCCATATAAAGGAAAGAAATCTTGCCACTTGCAACATGGATGGAT
>NW_028008523.1:0-912 GCF_054177405.1 Leptonychotes weddellii | reverse complement strand
AGCCCAATGTGAGGCTCGATCCCAGGACCCTGGGACCATGACCTGAGCCAAAGGCAGACGCTTAACGACTGAGCCACCCGGGTGACCCAAGCATCAGTATTTCTTAAAGCTCTGCAGGCTATTCCAATGTTCAGCCTAGATTGAGGACCACAAATGTAAGGGTTAATTTTTTTTTTAAGATTTTATTTATTCATTTGAGAGACAGAGAGAGAGAAGGCGCACACGCAGAGGGGCAGAGGGAGAAGGAGAGGGAGAAGTAGACTCCCCGCTGAGCAGGGAGCCTGATGCGGGGCTCCATCCCGGGACCCTGAGATCATGACCTGAGCCAAAGGCAGACACTTCACCTACTGAGCCACCCAGGCGCCCAAGGGTTAATTTTGTATGTGAAGAAATTTCCTAGTCTAGAATGGAACCAGCAACAGTGGAGGATACAATTCCCCTGGATCATTTCCCCTCCCTTTTCCATTAAAAAAAAAAAAAATCAGTCACGTGAGACTTAACCTGCATTTAAGAATCCTGGAAGTTCTCAGAAGTTGAGGGAAGGTGTCTTGGTGACGGGCTGTGTCTGGGTAAGTCCAAAGTCACTGTTGGATCAAGAGTGCTATACAGAGGCAATCTGCTTGAATAAAATTAGTAAATTATTTTCATTTGGCTCCCAGAGTTTTGTCAATTTCATACGCTCTAAACAAGGACTCTGAAACTTGAACGTGAACACAAAAGCAGTCAGTCAGCTCATTAAAACAGATTGCTGGGCCCCAACCCTCTGGATTTCTGCCTCAGTAGGCCCAACCAATCCCCAGGTAGTGCCTGGGCTGCTGGTCTAGGACCACACTTAGAGAACCACTGGTCTAAAAAATGACCAGATTGACACCCCCTTTCAAGTCTGCACCTGGTCCAGCAGCATGAGAATCC
>NW_028008522.1:0-912 GCF_054177405.1 Leptonychotes weddellii | reverse complement strand
TGTTTGTAGAGATCCAGATCTTCTTACATCTCAGGCTGGTTTCATGGGTGCTCAGAGTGGTCTGGTAGATATCCAGCTCAATTCCGGGGACCAGCCGAAATAGGGTCCCCTACTCCTCCGCCATCTTTCCCTCTCCCCAGTTGTCATTTTTCAAATATTTTCTGAGCACCCACTGTTTGCATTTTTCATTAAGGGAGTTTACATTTCCATAGTTCCATAGGCAGAGATGAATAATAAACAAACCCTCCCCTAAAAGATTTTTGAGATTAATAAAGACAGCTATATGCGCTGAGAAAAATAAAAGAGGGCATGAAATAGAGTGACTGAAGTGGGGACAGGGAATGAGGGCTACTTCAGAATGGTGAGGGGAGGGCCACCAGAGGAAGTGATGCCTGAGCTAAGACTTGAAGTAATCCATTTATACAAATATATGGAGTAAGAAAAGTCAAAGACAAGTGTAAAGACCCCCCGAACTGCAAAGGCCAGGGTAGGTGGAATATAGTTGAAAAGGGATGGAGAGGAGCATTTTAAAGTTAAATTGAAAAAGTCAGCAGGTCCAAATTGTGTCTAATAATTATCTGGTTAACAAGAAGAACAGTAACAATAATAATACCATATAACCTATGTAATATGCCAAATATTATTTCAAAGAAACATTAACTCATTTAATCCTAACAATATCTCATTGGAAAAGTACTGTTATTAATCACTATTTTGCAAACGAGGAAACTGAGCATAAAGTAAACAAATGGTGTGCCCCAGATAACATAGAAAAAGTCATAGCGAGTATGTGGTGGAATCTGTTACTAACATAAGCAGTCAAGCTTTAAAATCTAATCACCATTCTATAACATATGTAGGCATTTGTCAGACCAAATAAGTATTTTAATTGCTTTTAAGTGCAATGAGAAG
>NW_028008521.1:0-912 GCF_054177405.1 Leptonychotes weddellii | reverse complement strand
TACTGGGGAACAGATGACTCCGTGGCTGTTGTTAGGACAGCTGTATGACAAACGGGCAGTCGTGGCCATTGAAGGAGATTCAGGTAGGACAGCTGTGTGACAAAGGGGCAGTCGTGGCCATTGAAGGAGATTCAGGCAGAAGGACTGGTCAAATAAGTTGAACAGGTGCCTTTGCTGGTTTATGCTTTGGGGGTTTCGACGGTGGAGAGGTCGAAGGCAGATTGTGGAGCCACCCCATGGTGGATCGTTGGTTTGAGTTGCTGCAGAGCTGGTTCTGACGTGGCCGTGGGGCGGGGGCTGTGTTGCTCGCCTCCTCGATCACGAATACCGATCTCAGTCAAAATGAAAGGATGCCTCATGCGGTGATCCCGCCAACCCCACTGACATCTCAAGGCATTTTTAAAAATTGTTTCCAACAGGGGGCAATGTTTATGCCAAATCAGCCCCATTTTCACACTCAGCACTACTGAGAGGATAGTGCGTGGGCTGTAGGTGGCAGGGCTTAGAGATGGAGCCACGGAATGGCCACAGGGCAGCTCAGTGTCCCATGTGGGAACCCCAGCCGTGTATGTGTCTTACAGCCCAGGGCCCAACCTCACAAACAGGAGGACGCAACTGGCTCAGACATCTTCGACACACTCTTTGCAGAATGGAGATTGTTTTTCTAAGCAGCATATGCTAAAACAGGCTCCACAAAATCCATATATCCTGGGATCTGCAAAGAAAAAAGCCAAAAAGGATTGCATGGCCAAAGACATTTGGACAGTCGCATACTCTGTATTTCTGTGGGAGATTCACAAAACGTGCATACCAATTAGACACCTGCTTCCATACCCACACGTTTATATGCATATATATGTGCACACCTACATCTTTGTGTATGCACACATATGTACGTATGTGCACATATAT
>NW_028008520.1:0-912 GCF_054177405.1 Leptonychotes weddellii | reverse complement strand
GAAGTGTCCTGGTTAGTCTCCATGACTTCGGACGTCAGAGGCTCGCGTAGTCTTCCAGTCCGTCCTATAGTGACGACATCAAAAAGTGGAGGGAGGTCATAAACACTGGTGGGGTTGTGAGCCAAGCTTGTTACGAACCACATAAAGACATGCAAGGAGAACCTTCTTAATTGAAAAATGTGTTGTCAGCTTACGACTTTGTAATTCCCTTCCCAGGAATTGATGACAGTGATTTATGTATAAAGATGTTTGCTGTGATGGCGTTTGTAAGAGTGAAAAAATAAAACATCTTAAATATCCAGATAACCAAGGGATGCATAAATAAAACATGCAATGATTATGCAACGACTTCCCACAAGCATTAAAACGATAGCAATGCACGTCCTTACGAAGGAATATGACCCATCAATAAAAAGGAACAAACTGGGGCCTCTGAGGGGCTCAGTCTGTGGAGCGTCCGACTCTTGGTTTCGGCTCAGGTCCCGATCCAGGGTCGTGAGATTGAGCCCCACGTCGGGCTCTGTGCTCAGCGGGGAGTCTGCTGGAGATTTTTTCCCTCTCCCTCTGCCCCTGCCCCATCCCCACACTCTCTCTCAAATAAATAAATCTCTTAAAAAAAAAAAAAGGAACAAACTAGTGTACAAACAAGGACGTGGACGGAGCCCACAGGCACTGTGCTTGAAAGAAGGAAGCCAGAGTCACGGGCTGTATGCGCTGGGATGCCACTTCGACGACCTTCTGGAAAACATACCTGTGGCCTCGGTGGCTGGGTGTGAGCCTGCGGAGGGGGGCTTCCCTGCCTGCAAGCGTCTCTCAAGACTCATGGAACCATGTGCTCACGTGTGTGAGTTTTCCCGCATGTAAATTATACCTTCATTTAAAAATGACACATTGAAGACTTTAGGACACACA
>NW_028008519.1:0-912 GCF_054177405.1 Leptonychotes weddellii | reverse complement strand
GAGAGGCTTGAGGAGAGGGCTACTGCCCTGTATCTCAGTTCTGCTCTGGCTTCAAATCCAATCTTTGGACCTTCACTCCCATCAGACGTGAGCCAGCAGGAAAGCAGGTTAATGCCAGGCCAGTCTCAGGGTTTTGCTGCTCTTCAAGGTTAGGGTCGGTCTCATCTTAATCAATAGCCAAACACGGAGTCTGATTCCCAAGGCACTATGCTAAGGATTGTATAAGCAAATAAACGGGGTTTTCCATTTATTTCTGTCTTTGAGCCTAGAAACATGGTGACGATACTCTCTAGACCTGACGTTAGCCACCCGTTAAGGACTAAGAAAGAGGTCAGGAAGCAGGAGTCAAGCAGAACCCCTGGGTCAGTGATACATTTTCTGCTGCCTCAGTAGGACAGGTAGGAACTCAGGCTGACCATTCACCCAAGAAAAGGTTAAATGCCACAGCATCAGATCATCAGGTAATGAAGGCCCAGGGCAAGAACAGATCCCTAGCTCATTCCTGCCAAGGAGGAGGGGGTGATAAATCCCTCCTGGCATCTCTTAACCATGTTTGAGTCACTACCCAGTCAAAGCCTGGCTGCCAAGGACGGCAGCAGCTCCACAGTCTCTACCAGTAACTAAAATTCCTAGCAAGAATGTATAGTCTTTTTGAGGAATTACCAGAAACTAAGTCTCACACATGAAGATTCTACTTACATAGATCTTTTCAAGCTTGACCAGGGATAATTCCTCTCAGGCACAGTTTATGAGAAAGGCAGTCTTTCCACAAACATGTCTGAGATACCTATTATGTGCTTTGCGGGTAAAGGTGATACTAAAATGGTGTCCTTGTCCCCAAAAGAGAGAGAAAAGACAATTCCACCGAGGAAAACACTGTGTAGATCCTGACAGTGAAATCACCTTCTGCCA
>NW_028008518.1:0-912 GCF_054177405.1 Leptonychotes weddellii | reverse complement strand
GAATTGCTGGATGAGTTCTAGTAATTTGGGGGTGGAGTCTCTTGGGTTTTCCACATAAAGTATCATGTCGTCTGCGAAAAGAGAGAGTTTGACAACTTCTTTAACTTTCCAGTTGTTTTTAACTTGTCTACCATCTTTATAAGACACACAGTCTATATTTCACACATTTTTTTTTGGATAAATGGTATTTTTTTTCATTTCTGACTCTAGGATTGAAAGCAGATTACCCTTTTTTTTTTTTTAAGATTTTATTTATTTATTCGACAGAGAAAGACACAGCAAGAGAGGGAACCCAAGCTGGGGGACTGGGAGAAGGAGAAGCAGGCTCCCCGCTGAGCAGGGAGCCCGATGCGGGGCTTGATCCCAGGACCCTGGGATCATGACCTGAGCCGAAGGCAGACGCTTAACCGACTGAGCCACCCAGGTGCCCCTGATTACCCTTCTTTTAATTTAAATTTTATTTTTAAGTAAATTGTATGCACAACCTGGGGCTCGAACTCCCAACCCCAAGATCAAGTCGCATGCTCCACCTACTGAGCCAGCCGGGTACCCCTGAGAGCAGATTACTCTTCAGGAGAGCCTTGTAGAGTGAGAAAAAAGTGGGGGCTCTGAATGAAGCCCAGAAGGGGTGTGTGGCAGTAGCTCTGAGGTGGCCACACGGTGTCCTGCTTGCTGGTCTGGTCACCTGTGGATGGGGCAGCTATGTCCCTGCGGGGCCGGTTAGCAGGATGGTATGAAATGACTCGCACCAAACCTTCAGGCTCTGAGGTGTAGTAGGCATTCTAAGAAAAGAGCTTTCCTTTCTCTCAGGGGTGAGTTGACTTTTTTTAACAGCTTCTGAAGTTGGGATAAAAAAACCACTTGATTGCTGATAGTATAAAAAGAATAGTAATGATTGGATACCTCTGACAG
>NW_028008517.1:0-912 GCF_054177405.1 Leptonychotes weddellii | reverse complement strand
CACAAACCAGTCACATCCATTCAAATGTTCTTGTCATCAAAATTTCCCAACTCACAGCTACACTGTGAGTGAGTCATCTACTACGGCAGTCATGCTATCTTTGGATCAGCAACCAAGAACAAAATGCAGCTGTGAAAAGTTAAGCAATTTTCTGCCCATACCAGTCACTGGCAAAGGCTTCTGCTTTTTTGTATATCAACTATACCTCGACAAAGCTGTTTAAAAAAAATGTTTATACATGGTAGAAAATCCTACATTATTCGACTAAGATCAACATGCTACCATGTGCTTATTTTATGTCAGATAATAACTGGGGAAAATTTTATATAAATGAGTAGAAATCTAAAATTCTATACTAGAATAATTTCTATTTCTATACTATAATTACATTTATTAAAGTTATGTCTGCTTTCAGAATATACTTATATGCCTACTATTGCCAAGGTCCATATACTGACATTGGCAGTATTTTCCATAAATATTTGCAAGATTATTTCATTATCTCATGTGAGAAAAAACTAAAACCTGAAGATGTCAAAAAATTCTCTGAAATCACCCAAATTTTAGTAGCAAGACGTGGTTTTATCTCTAGGTTATCTGATTCCAAACTCAAGGATACTTTTTCCTAAGACAGAGGTAAAGAAACTAATGAGGTATTGTATGGTGACTAACGTAACATAATAAAATTAAATTAAATTAAAAAAAGAACACTCAAAAAAAATTAAACATATCTGTAAAGGAAATTTGGGAAAATTTTATGAGTGATTTAACTTTCCTCTGTATTTCTAAGTTCTTTTGTACTAAATGGGGATGAAAGGAGATGAAAGGATTTATCATGTCAAAGAGCCTTTGTTTTTCAATGCTATGATGGACAGACACTTTACAGAACTCATCTTTTAGAGAACACGGGGG
>NW_028008516.1:0-11943 GCF_054177405.1 Leptonychotes weddellii | reverse complement strand
AAGTGGGATTTATCCCTGGGCTGCAAGGTTGGTTCAACAGCCACAAATCAATCAACGTGGTACAATACATTAATAAAAGAAAGAACAAGAATCATATGATCCTCTCAATAGATGCAGAAAAAGCATTTGACAAAGTACAGCATCCTTTCTTGATCAAAACTCTTCAGAGTATAGGGATAGACGGTACATATCTCAATATCATAAAAGCCATCTATGAAAAACCTACAGCGAATATCATTCTCAATGGGGAAAAACTGAGAGCTTTCCCCCTAAGGTCAGGAACGCGGCAGGGATGTCCACTATCACCACTGCTATTCAACATAGTATTAGAAGTCCTAGCCACAGCAATCAGACAACAAAAAGAAATCAAAGGCATCAAATCGGCCAAGAAGTCAAACTGTCACTCCTTGCAGATGATATGATACTTTATGTGGAAGACCCAAGACTCCACCCCAAAACTGCTAGAACTCATATAGGAATTCAATAAAGTGGTAGGATATAAAATCAATGCACCGAAATCAATGGCATTCCTATACACCAACAACAAGACAGAAGAAAGAGAAATTAAGGAGTCGATCCCATTTACAATTGCACCCAAAACCATAAGATACCTAGGAATAAATCTAAGCAAAGAGGCAAAGAATCTCTACTCAGAAAACTATAAAATACTCATGAAAGAAATCGGATTGATCTGTGTATTCTTTTGCCAATACCACACTATCTTGATTAGTGTAGTTTCATATTAGGTCTTGAGGTCAGGTAGTATTCAGTACTCCAACTTTTTCTTCATTACTATGTTAGCAATTGTAGCTCTTTTGCTTATCTACATAAATTTTAGAATTAGTTTTTTGAAATCCACAAATATTTTGCATCAGACTGCACTGAATCTACAGATCAAGTTGAAAAGAACTGGCATCTTAACAATATTGAATCTTCCTATCCATGAACATGGAATATTTCCCCAATTTATCTAGATCATCCCCCCCCCACCCAGTTTTATAGTATTCCTCATAAAGGATGTTATGCAATTTTGTTAGATTTATACTTGTTATTTCTTTTTTTTTCCTTGGGTGATAATGTAAATGGTGTTATGTTTTTAATTTAAAATTTCATTCATTCTTTTCTGTTAGAGAAGAAAGCATTGACTTTTTATAATAATCTTCTATCCTGCAACCTTACTATAATCACTGATCAGTTCTAGAAATGTTTTTGTTGTTGATTCTTTGGGACTTTCTACATGGAAAACCATGTCGCCTGTTAACAAACATCATATATATCTCTACTTAGTATTCTTGTGTTATTATATTAACCAGGACTTCTAGTATGTTGTTGAAAAGAAGTGATGAGAAGAGACATCTTTGCCTTGTTTCTAATCTTAGGAGGAAAGCATTTAGTTTCTTACTATTAAGTGTGATTTATGCAGGTGTTTCACAAATATGCTGTATCAAGTTGAGAAAGTTTTCCTCTATTATTAGTTTGATAGGACTTTTTAATATGAATCAGTGTTGAATTCTGTCAAATGCTCTTTATGCATCTATTGGTATCACTTGTCTTTTCCAGCCTATTGATGTCATGAATTACTTCAATTGATTTTTTAACACTGAACCAGCCTTGGTGGTGGTGTATAAATGCTTTTATACATTGTTAGATGTAATATTTTGTTAAGGATTTTTGTGTCTATTAGGATCAATATTGTCCCATAGTTTCCTTTCTTGTAATGTCTTTTTTTTTTTTTAAGATTTTATTTATTTATTTGACAGAGAGAGACAGCGACAGCAGGACCACAAGCAGGGGGAGTGGGAGAGGGAGAAGGAGGCTTCCTGCCGAGGAGGGAGCCCGATGTGGGGCTCGATCCCAGGACCCTGGGATCATGACCTGAGCTGAAGGCAGTTGCTTAATGACTGAGCCACCCAGGCACCCCTCCTTTCTTCTAATGTCTTTGGTTGTAATTCTGGGTTAGCAGAATGCTGGCCTCACAGAATGAATTAGAAAGTATTCTCTCTGCTTCTATTTTCTGGAAAAGATAATAGAGAATTGGTATATCATCCTTAAATGATTGGTACAATTCATTAGTGAAACCGTCTTGGTTTGTTGCTTTCTGCTTTGGCAGGTTATTAATTATTGATTAAATTCATGTAAGAGATATAGGCCAATTTGTGTGGTTTCTCCATGTGTGAGATTAGGCAGATTGTGACTTTCAAGGAATTGGCCTGTTTTGCATGTTATCAATTTATGGGCACAGAATTTTAATAATATTCATTATTGTTTAATGTTCATAGAACCAGTAGTGATGGGCTCTCTCTCATTACTGAGTTTAGTAATTTATTTCTTCTCTTTTTCTTGATTTTTTAATGCAATCTATTTAACATTATGTATTTATTTCTAATTCCTCTTTGTTTCTATCTGCAGATTTTCAATATAGAATATAAGTTCTAAATACACCGGTATTTTACATGTAACATTAACTCTGAGTTTTGTTTTTTTCACTTTTTAAGTTGTGAGGGGAAACATTACTGAAAAGTGTACAAAAAATAAGTAGGGTACTAAAACAATTATCACAACATGGATGAGATTACACCACAAAATTTATATTTTATAAAAATTTATAATTTATCTTATCTGTAGTTGAAGGCCTTTGCTGTTGTTTCAAGTTTGGGCTATTAAAAATAAATACTGTTTTTGATCTCAGGGTTGTGAGATCAAGCCCCATATCAGGCTTGGCATTGGGCATGGAGCCTGATTAAGATTCTCTCTCTCCCTCTGCCTCTCTCTTAAGAGAAAGAAAAAGAAAGAAGAAAGAAAAGAAAAGAAAAGAAGAAAAGAAAAGAAAAGAAAAGAAAAGAAAAGAAAAAGAAAGAAAGAAAGAAAGAAAGAAAAGAAAGAAGGAAGGAAGGAAGGAAAGAGAGAGAGAGAGAGAGAGAGAGAAAGAAAGAAAGAAAAGAGAGAAAGAAAGAAGAAAAAGCAAGCAAGCTGTCCTAAGCATTCTCTTTCGTTTCTCTTGATGCACATGTAGACATTTCTGTTTTGTGTACAATAGGAGTCAGATTTTTATAGATTTGTGTGTAGTGTGATGTAGGAGTCAAATTTCTAATATTAATATATGGATAGCCAAAAGAGCTAGTATCCAATTGAAAATACTGTTCCATTTTTTTGAAGTATCACCTTAGTCATAAAATAAGTGGCTGTATATATGTGACACATTTTCTGGACAGTCTGCTTTTTCTTTGTTCTCTTTGTCTATCATTACACCATTACCATATTTTCTTACATCGTTGTGTATTTTCAGATATAATAATTTTGATATTGTAAATCTTTACATCTTGCTTTTTAATTCTGTCTTGGATACTCCTGTACCTCCAGATTTCCATGGAAACTGAAGGATTAGTTTTTCAAATTCCACCAAAAACAAAAGTGTGTTTCCATTTAAATTACTTCAAATCTCTCAATAAATCTGAGGCAAATTGACTTCATCACAATATTGCATTTTCTATTCCATGAACATGGTTTATCCTTTCATTTTATTTAAATCACCTTTAACTTACTACAATGGTGTTTTATTTATATAGCATATTTTTTTTAGGTTTATTCCCGTGTTTTAAACATTTTTGAGGCTATTTTAAATTATATATTTTTAAAAGGGATTGTAACTATTTGTTGCTGGTCTATAAAAATGTAGCCAATTTCGTCTATTCCTTCCAAGTGCTTAATTTATTGGTATTTCTTATAATATCACTTATTATTTTTAGTGACTCCAGGTCATGCAGCAATAGCATTTTTTCTTTTTAAAAATTTGCACAGAGATATCTTATTAGTCTTTTCAAAGCATCGATAATTTTCTATGTTGTATATTTTCTCTATTTTATGAATTTCTATATGTAGGTCTTTATAAGAGTACATTTCTTCTTTTTTTTTTTTTGAGTCTTATTAGTTGCCTTTTTAAAATAACTTTTTGGGCTAGATATTAGTAATTTTCAGGTTACTTTTTACTCACATATATATGTATCTTTTCCTCCAAGCATAAATTTAGCTTTATTCCACAAGCTTTGATATGTGACATTTTAGTTATAAATTCAGTCCAAAATATTTTTAAGTTTTACAGTGTGATCTCTTATTGACCTATTAGTTATTTAAAATTATGCTTTCTAACTTTTTAAACATATAGAGATTTTCGACTTACCTACTTAAAATTTCGTTTTCAACTTTATTGTACTGTGGACAGAGAACATGTTAATATCATTCTAGCCTCTGAAACTTCTTCAGACCTGCTTTATGTCCCAGCATATAGTTCACTTTTAGAAAAGTTCTAGGTACACTTGAAAGTGTGAAAATGCACCCACAGAATTAGGTGCAGTGTTCTCTGTCAAGAAGCTTAATTTAAGTAATCATAATGTTTCTTGTTTTAAAAAATGTTTTATGGAAAAAAAATAAAGCAAAACAAAACTGTGACTCTCCAGTTATATTTAACCTCTAGCTATTCCCTCTGCCTAGAATGCCTTCTACTCATACTCACCTAAATTCTCCTAGTCTTTTAGGCTTGCCTTATATGCCATCTTCTCTAGAAGGCTTTTATGTTTCCCTAGTTGGAAGGACTCTTTCATTTTCTGAAATCTATAGGGCTTAATTCCTCTCTCAATCTAATATTGAAGACATTTATGTGTACATTTTATTTACCTATTAGATTATAGCTTCCTGAAGGTCTGGAGTAGGAGGAATTCATGTTAATTCCCAGAAATCCTTAAGTTTGCCTCAAAAAGCTTTTTATGGTTGAGTGAATGAATAAAGTAACAAAGATCCAATGTCTAAAATGAAGATCAATAATTCTACTTACAAGTTTTAGCCCATTTTTATAGTCTAATCTTCCTCTGTCCTTCTTATCTTGAATAATTATCTTTCTCATTTAGCAACTGGACTTATTGAGTTTCTCTCTTGCCTTAATAAAATTGTAATTATATAACTCAAACCCTGAAGCTACTGGATTCTTTCAAAACCACTGTATTTTAGTTATATGACAAAGAATTGCCAGAAAAAAATGAACTGGAGAATACTGAAAAGGTCACACAGCTTTAGCACATAAACATGTGTATAAGCTCTCAATGCTCCAGTATTTTGTTAGTGAATTCAAAGACCTAATGAGAAAAGAAAATGAAAACAAATGAATGTATTACCATGATGAAGTTTGTGAGTGCCGTGGGGACCAATAGAGCAAAGGAATCAAACCTTAATACATAATTATAGGAGTTCTCACCTGAGTTTTTGATCTAGGAAATATTTTACATTGAAAAGTCTCACTATAATTAGATAAAGTCTATGCTTGAAAAATAGGATACATTAGTAAAAATGCTAACATTAAAATCTGCCCTTTTCAAACATTTTTGAATCATTGGGAAATACTAAATGAAAACTGTTCTGCATGCAAGTAGTGTGCACATCAACTCAATAATTCATTTCATAATTAACCTAATGAAGTCGTTAGGAATATTTAAGTCTTTATTTTATTCCATTATTCTTTCCCATCTCCTAAAATTTGAATAGGTATAGTGAAATTTTGAATTCCATCCAACTTTTTGGCTAGAGGTGGTGTTTAGGATCCCAATTAAGCCATGGAACTTTTATAGTACTGCACACTGCATATTCTGTCATTACTTCTGTGGTATAAAAGTACAACCTAATGTGCTTTTTATCTGTGAAAAGCGTACAAAGCAGACAAAGCTACAGCCAACCCATATCTAACCTCACCTCACCAAAGCTGTTCTACTGGCATTCAACAAAGGAAAACTTCACTCAATATTGAGATGTTAAAATTTCAGTGTCCCAAGGCTGATCATCCAAATGAGAAAATCTGCATAGTGAAGTTGATCGAACAAAAAATAACAAGAAATGAATAGCTTATGAAAGAACAGCAATTTATGTGGACAGACTGCAACTCTGAGAAACACTTAACTGAATGCATACAAATAGCAGTACTGCTCAAAAAACTGAATTCACAAGTGGAGAAAAGGAAAATATCATAAATTTAATCAACTGCACTAATTGTTGAAAAGAGTAAAAATAAAGCTGTGTGTGTGGGTGTGTGGGTGTGTGTAACCATGTGTATAAAATCATATTCTAGTATGTGCAAATTAAAATTGACTTGTTTTCCTATCTAGCTTGTAATTTTTATTTCATGTTCACAAAGTATAAAATAAGAACATTATTATGTGTACTGAGCAATGGTGAATAAAATGTCTCATCCATTTATTCAACTAGAAAATGCTAAAATTTGTTTAGCACTTACTATGGATCTGATACTACCCTTGTTTCTGTAACTAGATACAAAGAAGTTTAAAACACAGTCTTTCAGTAACAAAGAAGACATTTTAATTGAAAACTCTAACAATCTGTGTGTACATTATATTCCTTATTTTTAAACAAACAAAAAAAGATCCTGAATCTACATGCTTATCGATGTGTAATTCTTTTGTTAAATTATACACTGAGGTTGTGTTTTGCATTTAGAATCTATGAGAAAAACATAGTAAAATAACCATTGTACTTTCTTTCAAAATATTTGCTTCCCGACTATTACTGAAATGCTCTTATCACTGTGTCTGTAAACAACACCACAGAAGTTTATTTTATAATCAAGTACTACAAAAAACATTTTCTTAATGATTGCATTCCCCTCTTTTTTTTTTTCCTTTTCTTCTTTTTTTTTAATCTAAGAGGAGACTCTGAGCTCAGAGACTTAACCATCAAAATTACCATTATGCTGGACTTTTCTCCTTATCAGTGTTTTTTTTTTCCCTCTATTTCAGTGATTTTCAATTTTTCTTCTCTTCTTTGAATCTGTTAAAATTCACCTCAATTATTTTGTGACACAAGATAGGCAATTATTTGGAAATAAGTAAATCACTGAAATACTATGTAAATGCTATAATGGGGAAGTGAAGGGGGTGCTGTGAGAGCCTACGGGAAATAGTGATGCCCTTTTCCCTCCCAGATCAAACATATCTGGGAATGCCATAATGTATTTAGGTAAGTGGGTAATTGGAGAAAAGTTTAGAGAAGGGTAGAAATAAGAAAGGTTCTCAGAATGAATGTTATGAATGCTAAGAAAATCATGTAAAAGCTATGGTCTGCCTTCTGATAATATGCCTCATTTCCTTGAATAAATTGAGATTATATTTAATTTATAAAAATATCTATAATATAATATTTTTAGTAATTATGAAGTTTTAACAATTTATTATTTCACCCCATACAAAATAAATTATCTATCTATATTTGTGCTCTGGATTATTCCATTATGGAAACCTTATTTATCTATGACAACCAAAGTTTGTGGAAGTTTTTAGCTAATTAAAATTTTGAATGACACGATGAAACAGTAGTTGACCTTACTAATCGACAAAGTAGCAACCAAATGTTTAAGTGATGGGTAAATGATTTCTGTCTTGTATCAAAAGCCAGCCAAATTCTATTTGCTACAAATTTGTATTGGATGTAGCATTTATTATCTTTCCTTCCATATGTGAATTTGTAATTCATAATAATGTGAGTGAAGGCCCTATTATTCAAAATCCAGGCACTCAGAAAATTCAAACCATTTAAAATATTGGCATATACAGTGGATCTAACAGTAGATCCATAAGACATGTTAAGGCCATATTACTAAAGATAATTTCTTGGAAAATTTCCACCTTAATCTGAAGATAGACATACACTAACTGACATCTAAAGTTTGACCCATGTTCACATCAATAAACTTGATCTCAAAGACCCTTCTGAATCATTCCAGCAACTTAAAATTATTTTAAGATGCTGTGGTGTAGAATGAATATGAACCTTTAATTCAGTGTTTGAGTTGAGGTTCCACAACTGTATATATATCCTGGAATAACTGTTTATACTCCTAAATCTCACTTTTCCACTTATGAAACCAGATTAACATATTAAAGACAATGTTAAATATTACAATGTTAAATATTACAACATTAAATAAAAGTAAAAATAAAGTATTTACAATACTTTGATGTTATATTGTATTTTATGCTAATTTTAATGGATAAACCAAACACAGTGAAAACCTATTCAAAAATAAGCTAAAATACATCCAGATATATTCAAAACATATTACCTAATATACAGTAGCTAATAGAACAAATAAATCCCCAAATCTCAAGGCTTAATGAAATAGTTTATTTCTTGTTCAGATAAATTCTATGTGTTCACAATCAGCAGGTAACTTTCTCCTAAGGAAATAGCCATGGATTCAGCATCCCTATATCTGAAGGCTTTGCTACCCACTAAGGTTGTTGGGATGAATAAAGAGCAAGGTGACCAAACACAGAATGCCTGGAATCAGAGCACTTCAGTTCAACTTCCTTTGAGTAGAATAAAGTTATGTGACCCTACCTAACTGCAAGGAAGTCTGAAAAACTGGGAAAATTAATTTAGCCCAGGAAAAAGTAGAAAATGATTTAAGGAAAATCTAGCAGATTCTGATAAATTATTAAATACCTAATAAATATGCTTTAGGCATTTGCTAACAAAGAAGATGTTAAGATAGATAAAATTGTTCTATGCTAAAGTTGGTTGGAAGAGAATGACATACAGACAATTCTCATGCAATGACAGTACTCATTGGTGTGTAAATTTTGTCACAAAACAGGAAATAAGCACTAAGTCCAAGTAGTCACTGTTTCACTTTGAAAGAAGCAATCATTAAAACTGACTTTTAAAGTTAAAAAAGAGAGAGAGAGAGAGATTTACAAGCAGCCAAATATAAGGAAAAGTAGAGAATATTTCCAGAAAATATCAGGTTCAAAATCTTTAGGTTCTTTAGGGTACTGCTTTGGATATAAACTAACTTCCGAATTGGAAGGAGATCAAGGACAAAGGATAGATCAGCAGAGTCCATGCTTGCTATAATTCTGTGATTGTACTTTATATTGTGAATAATAGGTATCTATTAATGAATTTTAAAAAGAGACATGATCAAGAGTCTTAAAAAACATTAAAAGTAGTCATCAGAGGAAATTGAAGGAAGGCAGACAAATTAAGAAGTCATCCTAATAGTTGACTTGTCAGGTAATAAGGGCCTAAATGAAGTGATCAGCAGAAGTGAAGTCAAAGGAGGATTCAAAATATAGTAAAGAGGTAAAATCAACAGATTCAACTGACTGGTTAGAGGAAGAGATATTGGAAAGTTTTTCAGCTATAACTTTCAGTTGACCAAGCTAATCAATTTATGAAAAAAACATCTTCCTTAACTAGTGTAGACAAATGAAAGGTTACTCTTTCTATTTAAATATTTCATATTTTATGTTACTAACTTATGCTTTTAATCATTATCAAATTTATATCACTTCTTACAAACTATGTATTAAATCATCAATTTATAGTTAATGTATTATTTCCCTGAAAATACAAAGGCAATTTTTAGTAAATATTTTATTCCTTATTCTTCCTACAAAAGTTCATTTTTAAGATAAATCATATTTGACACTGAAGTAAATGTGCCTTTTGTAGTATCAAAACATAAATAGAGGAGGGAAAAGATGGCAGAGAAGTAGGGGACCCTATTCCAACCGGTCCCCAGAACTGAGCTGGATATCTACCAGACCACTCTGAACACCCACAAAATCAGCCTGATAAGTAAGAAGATAGATCTGGATCTCTACAAACAGAATATTGCAGGCAGTTGGTTTCGAGGTACAAAGCGGGGAGCCGTGATTCCGCAGGCAGATATTGGAGGATAAATGGCAGAGGGAGGGAGCCTGGCTGTGGGGATCCTACACCGCCAGTGAGCGACAGCCTCCCACGCTGGGGACAGGGCATGGACTCGCAGACCGGTAGCGGCAGGGAAAGGACTTTAGGGCAGCCCACCGGATGGAAACCAGACTGGCGGGGCTGCGCGCGTGTGAACAGGAGGTAGCTGGTGGTTTTAGAAGCACAAAGGGCAGAGACGGGCCCCGACCTGGAGGCTAGGACTGCGAGCGCTGCTGAGGGGCGCACAACCCAGGACACTGCAGTTTACAGCAGCACAGACAGAAATGGAGACAGCGTGGCCTGGAGAGCTCACTGAAGAACAGATTGCGATCTCTCTGCTCTGAGGCAGAGGGTTGGAAATGATCTCTTCTGCTCTGACTCTCAGAAGAGATGCGGAAAGCCACCAGGGAACAAAAGCCCCAAAAAACCGGTTTCCACTGAGCCCATTCCCCACCACAGGGGGCAGGGCAACTCTGCCCAAACAGGGTTGCCTGAGTAACACGGATGACAGCCCCTTCCCCGGGAGACAGGCTGGGAAAACAAGAGGCCAGCAACCCTAAGGTCCCTAGAAAACAGGTGCATCTTGCTTGGGTTGTGGTCAATAATTTGGACTCTATACATTGCCTCAACCACCCCTCAACAAAATGACTAGGGGGAGGAACCCCCAAAATAGGAAAGACTCAGAGACTATGACTTATGCCACAGATTTACAAATGGATTCAGATATAACCAAGATGTTAGAGATGAAATTCAGGGTAGCAATTGTGAAGACAATAGCTAGAATGGATAAATCGATTAATGGCAACATAGAGTCTCTAAGGGCAGAAATGAAAGCTGAATTGGCAGAACTTAAAAATGCTATCAGTGAGAGCCAATCTAATCTAGATAATCTAACAGCTAGGGTAAGCAAGGCAGAAGAACAAATTAGCGATTTAGAAAACCAATAATAGACAAGAAAGGAAAAGAGGAGGCCAGGGATAAACAACTCAGAATCCATGAAAATAGAATCTGAGCAATAAATGACACCATGAAACATTCCAATGTCAGAATTATTGGGATCCTGGAGGGGGTGGAGAGAGGGAGAGAGGACTAGAAGACATATTTGAGCAAATCATAGCTGAGAACACCCCTAATCTGGGGAATGAAACAAACATTCATGTCCTAGAGGCAGAGAGGACCCCTCCCAAGGTCAAGGATAACAGGCCAACACCCCGGCATGTAATAGGTAAAACTCACAAATCTTAGAACCAAGGAAACCATCTTAAGGGCATTAAGGGGAAGAGATTCCTTGCATACAGAGGGAGGAACATCAGAATAACGTCAGACTTATCCACAGAGTCCTGGCAAGTCAGAAAGGGCTGGCAAGACATATTCAGGGTACTAAATGAGAAGAACATGCAGCCAAGAATACTTTATCTGGCAAGGCTGTCATTTAGAATGGATGGAGAGATGCAGAGCTTCCAAGACCAGCAGAAACTGAAAAAATATGTGACCACCAAGCCGGCCCTGCAAGAAATATTAATGAGGGATCTATAAAAGGAGACAGACCCCAAGAGTGATATAGAACAGAAATTTACAGGGACAATCTATAAAAACAAGGTCTTTACAGGCAACATGATGACAATAAGTTCATATCTCTCAATAATCACTCTCAATGTGAACGGCCTAAATGATCCCATAAAATGGCACAGGGTCACAGATTGGATAAAAAGACAGGACCCATCCATATGCTGTCTACAAGAGACTCATTTTGAACCTAAATATACATCCTGACTGAAAGTGAAAGACTGGATATCCATCTTCCATGCCAACAGACGTCAAAAGAAAGCTGGGGTAGCAATTCTTATATCAGACAAATTAGATTTTAAACTAAAGACTGTAGTTAGAGACACAGAAGGACACTATATCATTCTTAAAGTGTCTATCCAACGAGAAGATCTAACAATTGTAAATATCTATGCCCCCAACATGGGAGCAGCCATCTACATAAGCCAACTGTTAACCAAAATAAAGAGTCATATTGATAACAATATGTTAGTTGTAGGAGACCTCAATACGCCACTTTCAGCAATAGACAGATCATCTAAGCAGAAAATCAACAAAGAAACAAAAGCTTTGAATGACACACTGGACCAGATGGATCTCAGAGATGTATACAGAACAGTCCACCCTGAAACAACAGAATACTCATTC
>NW_028008515.1:0-912 GCF_054177405.1 Leptonychotes weddellii | reverse complement strand
CTATACTCCCAACTTTCAGTTTACTCCAATGGACTTTTTGTTTTTAACAGTCCCTCCCATTTCCCCTTTCCTCTATACATGAGCTTTCCTGTCCTTTGTTCTCCAGACTTGCCTATGGTTTTACCATAGCTTGATTGCATAGTCATGAATTGCAATTCTCTGCTATTCCCGAATAAACCCACTTTTTCTGGCAAAATAACTGACAGTTTTATTTTTAAGGTTGACATCAGTCTTAGCAATGATTTTTAGGATTTGATCCCAAAAGCAAAGGCACCAAAAGCAAAAGTAAACAATTGGGACTACATTAAACTAAAAAGCTTTAGCACAGCAAATGAAACCATCAACAAAATTAAAAGACAATTTATACAATAGGAGAAAATATTTGCAAATCATATATCTGATAAGGGGCTAATGTGCAAAATATACAAAAACTCGTACAATTCAATAGCAAAAAACCCCAAATAATCCAATCTAAAAATGGGCACAGGATCTGAATAGACATTTTTCCAGGGAAGAAATACAAATGGCCAACAGGGAGATGAAAATGCGCTCAACATCACTAATCATTAAGGAATTGCAAATCAAATCCATAATGAGATCACCTCACACCTGTTAGAATGGCTATTATCAGAAAAACAAGTACGTGTTGGAGAGGATGTGGAGAAAAGGGAACCCTTGTGCACTGTTGGTGGTTATGTAAATGGATGCAGCCATTATGGAAAAGTTTGAGGGTTCCTCAAAAAATTAAAAATAGAACTACCTATGATCCAACAATTCTACTTCTGGGTATTTATCCATATGGAAACCTAAATGTCCATCAATGGATAAGCGAAAAGCGACATATAATGTATCATGGAGTATTATGCAGCCATATAAAGGAAAGAAATCTTGCCACTTGCAACATGGATGGAT
>NW_028008514.1:0-912 GCF_054177405.1 Leptonychotes weddellii | reverse complement strand
GAAGTGTCCTGGTTAGTCTCCATGACTTCGGACGTCAGAGGCTCGCGTAGTCTTCCAGTCCGTCCTATAGTGACGACATCAAAAAGTGGAGGGAGGTCATAAACACTGGTGGGGTTGTGAGCCAAGCTTGTTACGAACCACATAAAGACATGCAAGGAGAACCTTCTTAATTGAAAAATGTGTTGTCAGCTTACGACTTCGTAATTCCCTTCCCAGGAATTGATGACAGTGATTTATGTATAAAGATGTTTGCTGTGATGGCGTTTGTAAGAGTGAAAAAATAAAACATCTTAAATATCCAGATAACCAAGGGATGCATAAATAAAACATGCAATGATTATGCAACGACTTCCCACAAGCATTAAAACGATAGCAATGCACGTCCTTACGAAGGAATATGACCCATCAATAAAAAGGAACAAACTGGGGCCTCTGAGGGGCTCAGTCTGTGGAGCGTCCGACTCTTGGTTTCGGCTCAGGTCCCGATCCAGGGTCGTGAGATTGAGCCCCACGTCGGGCTCTGTGCTCACCGGGGAGTCTGCTGGAGATTTTTTCCCTCTCCCTCTGCCCCTGCCCCATCCCCACTCTCTCTCTCAAATAAATAAATCTCTTAAAAAAAAAAAAAGGAACAAACTAGTGTACAAACAAGGACGTGGACGGAGCCCACAGGCACTGTGCTTGAAAGAAGGAAGCCAGAGTCACGGGCTGTGTGCGCTGGGATGCCACTTCGATGACCTTCTGGAAAACATACCTGTGGCCTCGGTGGCTGGGTGTGAGCCTGCGGAGGGGGGCTTCCCTGCCTGCAAGCGTCTCTCAAGACTCATGGAACCATGTGCTCACGTGTGTGAGTTTTCCCGCATGTAAATTATACCTTCATTTAAAAATGACACATTGAAGACTTTAGGACACACA
>NW_028008513.1:0-912 GCF_054177405.1 Leptonychotes weddellii | reverse complement strand
GGCTCAGGTCATGATCCTGGAGTCCCGGGATCGAGTCCCGCATCGGGCTCCCTGCTCGGCAGGGAGTCTGCTTCTCCCTCTGACCCTCCTCCCTCTCATGCTCTCTGTATCTCATTCTCTCTGTCTCAAATAAATAAATAAAATCTTTAAAAAAATAAAAAAATAAAAATAAAATAAAATAAAATTGAAGGTACAGCCCATGACTCAACAAGTGGCTAAGGATTAATTTTTATCCCCTCTGCCACCATCTGCTTTGATGTTTAATTGCACTGCTCCACACAATATTACATTTTAATTATGAAAGGTTGAGAGAACATTAATTTGGTATTGGCTCAAGGAAAAGATCTCAATTAGATTTCCCAAGTTTTTCAGTTTGACCTCATTTATTTTCTGTCTTTACTACTGACTGTAGACAAAATATTTAAGAGACGAATTGTAATTGGTTAACAATTAAAGTGATCTGGCTTTAAATATAAGCACCCAAAATATGAAATGCTAATACATTTGGAATCTAGATGCACTACATTATTTTATCAAGCTAAAACTGTGCTTTATTGTTGGGGTGCCCAGGTGGCTCAGTTGGTTAAGCCTCTGTCTTCAGGTCAGGTCATGATCCCAGGCTCCTGGGATCTAGCCTGGCATCCCCTTGGGAGTCTGCTTCTCCCTCTCCCTCTGCCCCTTCCACCCCGCTCATGTTCTCTCTCTCCCTCTCAAATAAATAAATAAAAAATAAATAAATAAATAAATAAATAAAATCTTTTTAAAAAAGGTAACATATTGTTACTGGAAGAAAAAATCGCAATCGAATTCATGAAGTAGCTCTAAAAGTACATAGAAAAAAATAGAAGTACATAAAAACATAAAATCAGTGATTTCGCAGAATTTAACAAACTACCACCACAAAAATTTATC
>NW_028008512.1:0-912 GCF_054177405.1 Leptonychotes weddellii | reverse complement strand
GGGGGAGGGAAAAAGCTGAGATTCAATGAAAAGTGGTTGAAAATGCTCTAAAAATACCCTGCTCGTGGAGGAGAATGGTCTGGCCTGTCTCCGAGGCCGGTGGAGAAACACTTCGGCTTGTCCTGGGGTTTTTGAAGGCATTTTACACATTCAGAGGTTAATATTTCTGTTGTTCTAAAATCTGAGGTGCCTTAAAAAATTTTTTTTTTTTTAATTTCAAGGCTTGAAAAGAAATTTAAGATGCAGAATGGATCTTTACAGTCAGACCTCCTCACCTTCTAGATGAGAAAATGCAGGTCAGACTTGACAGGGCTGGCCGAGGTCACCAGCTGGTTACAGACAGAACAGGGCAAGCCCGCCGTTCTCCTGGAAGGTTCCAGAAGGTGAAGTTGGACTCATGGGCACCACAGGGCAGTCCTCTATTGCTCTTTTAAAAAAAAAAAAAAAACCTGATTACAGAAGCAATGCGTGTTTATTTGAGAAAGTCCAGAACATTCCTAAGAGGAAACGTGAGCTCGCCTGTGACCCTGACACCCACGGACAAGCCCTCCGGGGTTGTTTCCACTATCTTTCAAGATCTGGACTGATCTGGATGATGACACGGAACCGCGTCCGGAGGTTTCAGAGGATGCCGAGTTGCCACGCACCTCCAGCTCATCGGTAGCTGCCGTGTCCCATCCGCTCAGCACCCAGCCCAGAAGCCCGTTCTCTCTGGGGGGCTGGGAGAGGGGGGCGGGCCTTCCCAGCCTCGACAGCACAGGCAGGCTTGAAAGACGGACATGCGACGAGGGGCGGTATGTGCCGCAGGCTTTCTGCAAGGATGGCGATGGCCATCGGAGCTGGTTTCGGAAAGACCCCCGAACCGTGCCGGTGGGGTCAAGGCCTCTGCCTTGGCTGAGGTAGCCCCACCCC
>NW_028008511.1:0-912 GCF_054177405.1 Leptonychotes weddellii | reverse complement strand
CCGGTCGGGGCACGTCTCTGCCCTTTGTGCTTCTAAAACCACCAGCCGCTCCCAGTTCGCACACGCGCGACTCCGCCACTTGGGGTTCCGTCCCGGGGACTGCAGTTCGCCTGCGCGCAACTCCGCCGCTCGCTGCTTGGGGTTTCCACCCCAGGGGGTTGCAGTTCACCGGGTGCGACCCCCGCGCACTGGGTTTCCATCTCGGAGGCTGCAGTTCGCATGCGCGCAACCGTCGCTCCGGTTTTTGTCCTGGGGGCTGCGGTTCGTGCGCGCAACCCTGCCGGTCTGGTTTTCCACCCCAGGGGGCTGCCCTAAAGTCCTTTCCCGACGCTACCGGTCTGCGACTCTGTGCCCGTCCACAGCGCGCGAGGCTGTCACTCACCGGCGGTGTAGGATCCCCACGGCCAGGCACCCTCCCACCGCTGTTTATCCTCCGATATCACCCCGCAGAATCACGGCTCTCCGCTTCGTACCTCAAAACCAACTGCCTGCGATATTCTGTTTGTAGAGATCCAGATCTTCTTAAGTCTCAGCCTGGTTTCGTGGGTGCTCAGAGTGGTCTGGTAGATATCCAGCTCAATTCCGGGGACCAGTTGAAATAGGGCCACCTACTCCTCCACCATCTTTCCCCTCTCATCATAAATAAAATAGTTCTGGAGGCTGGAAGGTGCCGATCCTGGGCTGGCAGGGCAGGTTTCTGGAAGAGCTGTCCAGGCTTGCGGCTGGCAATCCTTCCTCTGTGTCCTCACAGGGTGGACAGCGAGCTTGGCCCTGGGGTCTCTTCTTACTAGGACACTAATCCTGAAGGATCAGAACCCCACCCTTACGGCCTCGTTTGTCCTTAATCACGTCCTCAGAGGCCCCACCTTCAAGTACAGCCACACCAGGGGCTGGGACTGCGACGTACCGTTG
>NW_028008510.1:0-912 GCF_054177405.1 Leptonychotes weddellii | reverse complement strand
CATATAAGAGCCAACATATTAAGTGATTTTCACCAGTGAGATGGTAGGAGGGCTCACTAAGAAATTGACAATAGATGGGCGCCTGGGTGGCTCAGTTGGTTAAGCGACTGCCTTCGGCTCAGGTCATGATCCTGGAGTCCCGGGATCGAGTCCCGCATCGGGCTCCCTGCTCAGCAGGGAGCCTGCTTCTCCCTCTGACCCTCCCCCCTCTCATGTGCTCTCTCTCTCTCATTCTCTCTGTCTCAAATAAATAAATAAAATCTTTAAAAAAAAAAAAAAGAAATTGACAATAGAGCAGAAACCTCAAGAATGGGGAGAAATGACTTCACACAACTTCATTCTTCCCTCAGAACACCCTAGTATTAGTCTTTTCTCATTGAAAATGACACACTAATTAGAAATTACCATGAATTTTTAAGGCCAGCAGGGATAAGGGCAGAATAGTGGGTGTGACAGCATGTAGTAGAGGGATCTTGGGAAAGCCTCATGAGAGCAGGTCTTCCACAAAGGCTTCTGTCACTCAACAGATCCATATACAATAGTGATCAGGCTTTGTTTACAGGTTCACGTCCACATGCAGGGGCAGGAAGCCCTCTTTTCTGAGAATATGCCCTTAAGAGAAGTCATTGTTCACTTCATGAAACAGTTGCCAGCAAGGACCCCAACAGAAGAGAACATGGGGACACCCTCCCGGACTCCCCAAGAAACTTCCCTGGAAACAGCACAAGGTGAGTGGGGTAAGCCAAGGTACTAGAGGGATGTTGTGTGTGGACTCCTTCTTGGGTACAACTTCACTGAGTCACTTTATCCCCACACAGGAGATAAAGATAAAAAAAATGGAGACAACATTTATCACATGAATGACAGTATTACTAGTCAAGGCAATGAAATACCTTCCCTGCTCATTATCCA
>NW_028008509.1:0-912 GCF_054177405.1 Leptonychotes weddellii | reverse complement strand
GCCTTGTGTCAGCTTACTTCAGATCAAACAAAATCAGGTTCTTCCCTGGGCAAATCATTAAAGACGTCTGAATTCAAATTATTTTTTGGTATTGGGCACAGATTTTGAGTATTACGCTGGGAAGTTTTTGCTAGAGCCATATTAAGATTTCTGTATTCACCATGATGCAAACTTCAGACCTTCCCTTTGAGGAATTCTCTACCTAGAAATCCTTAATTCACAGTGAAGATTCATCTCTGAGAAAGTCCTTTTCCTTACTGGACAGAATCAGTATTGCTACATATATTTATGTTTTACTTAGGCAATAAAATATTTCAAAAATTAATGCTATCTCTTTTTGCTTTTTCATTCTTTTCTCAGCTCTGCAGATAGTCTAATTATAGGTTAATTGGTCAGCTTGATTTATTTTCATTTCCATCTGCAATATAAATTTTTATTCATGATTCACTTTGCTTGAAAAAGGAATTAAGGGTAGAAACAGGAGGCAAAGGGGAGTCGATGGGACCAGAGGTACATGCTGGGGTTGGATCCGTTTGCTGTTGTGGCCTCGGCTTTAGGCTCAGCTTTCTAGGAGGTGGCTGGAGCTTACACACAATAGCCCTGTGATCCCACGGGCTGTGGGTGGGTCACAGCACCTCCCTGTAAGGCGTCTGCTCGCAGCGGGATCCCATAATAGCTGCCCACACAGGTGGCAGTGGAAGGAGGTTAAGGATGCCACTCTGGAGATCACCAGGGCCACGGCCCCTCTGTGGTGTGTGACCTTCATGCCTGGCATTTTCACCTGGGATTTTGGGTGCTGTCTCAGAGACACTCCCCTAACCCCTTTCCTCACTCAGGAGGATGAGGGTGATAACTTCAGGTTTTCTTCAGTGAAAATAATTGAACCATTAGTTTGTTTTTTTTGTTGTTGTT
>NW_028008508.1:0-912 GCF_054177405.1 Leptonychotes weddellii | reverse complement strand
GCGCGTCCACCCTGGGGAGCTGGGGCTGGGGCACCGTCCCGGCCCGTTTCCTTCCGTCTTTGGGGACCTCTGAGGAAGGTGGACGAGGGGGCAGGTGGCCTGAGCAGGGAGCTTCCTGGCGGGAAGTGGGGGGTCACGGAGCACCCCCTTCCTGCCGCCCTGTGCCCTCACGGCCTGCGAGTCCCCGCCTCCCCAGGCCCCTCTGATCCTCCACGCCGAAGGGGCCAGGACGAGGACGGGAGCCTGGGGTGCGCGGGGGCCCGCCGGGGGTGATTGGAACTGTCCCCAGGGAGGGCCTCTGGGACCGCGGGGGACTGAATCCGGCCCGTGCCCGCGTGTTAAGGACGCTGCCTGTGGCTGAAAACCGGCTTCGCTTAGCAAGAAGAGGTGTGCGTGGAATGACGGGGCCCGCTGGATGCGGCTACCGCGCTCCCAGGAGCAATGAGAATACGTGTCGCGCAAGGTGCGGGACCCCAGCCGGTGTGCAGCTGACACCCGGGGTGCGGGTTCTTTACACTATATTCCTCGACTCTGGGCGAGTGACACATTTTCCGTAATAAAGGCGATTGCGTCCTATGGAGTTCTGGCTTAAAAAGGCTTCAAAGAGGGGCGCCCGGGTGGCTCAGTCGTTAAGCGTCTGCCTTCGGCTCAGGTCATGATTCCAGGTCCTGGGATGGAGTCCCGCATCGGGCTCCCTGCTCGGCGGGAAGCCTGCTTCTCCCTCTCCCACTCCCCCGCTTGTGTTCCCTCTCTCGCTGTATCTCTCTCTGTCAAATAAATAAATAAAATCTTAAAAAAAAAAAAAGGCTTCAAAGATAGAAAACAGTTCAGCGCACTCCATTCTCCCCCAGAAATAAATGATGAATTGGGTAAGGTAGGGAAGGACCCGAGGGAGAAGCCGTGGTGGCCGGA
>NW_028008507.1:0-912 GCF_054177405.1 Leptonychotes weddellii | reverse complement strand
AGAACAATATCAGGATTCTAAGTCACCTGAGCAGCTATATTGTTTTCTATTTTTCCTGTATTACCACAAGAGGAATCATCAACATTATACCCCGTTAAGAAAATGGTACCATAAGAATGTTCCTTTAGTCTGACCAGGTCAGAGAAGTCATGGTTACTTTGATTAGTTACTGTGATTAGGAAGGTGAAGGCAAACACCATGCCACTTACTTGGAGTTAAAGACCAGGATTTTGGTGAAGTTTATAATCAGAGGTCTTCAAAAGAGGAGACCTATCCCTGTCACCTCCTTATTATTCTATAAGGACACGGAAACCCTCCGAGGTATGTAGTGAGCTTGTATTCCAGGAGACAGCCCTATCCTTGTTGTTTACTCTTTTAATGGAGTCAGTGTGTGTGTGCGTGTGTGTGTGTGGCCTCACTAGTGAATGACAAATATTGTCAACTCAGGGGCCAGAGCCTGGATTTGGGTCAGCTGTTTAGGGGAGTGCTGAGAAATGCCAGTTTCCCAGAACTTGAAGGCCTTGGAACCCAGGGAAGGACTCAACCCACTGGTTGGTCAACTGGGCATTAATTGGCAGAAAACAAAAAACAAGAAGAAAAGAAAGAGAGAAAGCAAAAAAGGAGAGGAAATGAAAGAGAGAAGGAAGGAAGAAAGGAGGGAGGGAGAAAGGAAACTTACATCAAACCATACACCAAAATCAAGGGAAAAGTAAGAGACCTGAAGTAGAAAATTTAAAAATTCTTGAATAAAATGGGTGCCTGTCCATTAAGCATCTGACTCTTGATTTCAGCTCAGGTCATGATCTCAGAGTTGTGAGATAAAGCCCCACGTTGGGCTCTGTATGGGGAGTGGAACGATTCCCTCTGCCCTGCCCTCCCCCGCCCCACCCCCCCATGGCTTGCTTGCTTGTG
>NW_028008506.1:0-912 GCF_054177405.1 Leptonychotes weddellii | reverse complement strand
AGAACAATATCAGGATTCTAAGTCACCTGAGCAGCTATATTGTTTTCTATTTTTCCTGTATTACCACAAGAGGAATCATCAACATTATACCCCGTTAAGAAAATGGTACCATAAGAATGTTCCTTTAGTCTGACCAGGTCAGAGAAGTCATGGTTACTTTGATTAGTTACTGTGATTAGGAAGGTGAAGGCAAACACCACGCCACTTATTTGGAGTTAAAGACCAGGATTTTGGTGAAGTTTATAATCAGAGGTCTTCAAAAGAGGAGACCTATCCCTGTCACCTCCTTATTATTCTATAAGGACACGGAAACCCTCCGATGTATGTAGTGAGCTTGTATTCCAGGAGACAGCCCTATCCTTGTTGTTTACTCTTTTAATGGAGTCAGTGTGTGTGTGCGTGTGTGTGTGTGGCCTCACTAGTGAATGACAAATATTGTCAACTCAGGGGCCAGAGCCTGGATTTGGGTCAGCTGTTTAGGGGAGTGCTGAGAAATGCCAGGTTCCCAGAACTTGAAGGCCTTGGAACCCAGGGAAGGACTCAACCCACTGGTTGGTCAACTGGGCATTAATTGGCAGAAAACAAAAAACAAGAAGAAAAGAAAGAGAGAAAGCAAAAAAGGAGAGGAAATGAGAGAGAGAAGGAAGGAAGAAAGGAGGGAGGGAGAAAGGAAACTTACATCAAACCATACACCAAAATCAAGGGAAAAGTAAGAGACCTGTAGTAGAAAATTTAAAAATTCTTGAATAAAATGGGTGCCTGTCCATTAAGCATCTGACTCTTGATTTCAGCTCAGGTCATGATCTCAGAGTTGTGAGATAAAGCCCCACGTTGGGCTCTGTATGGGGAGTGGAACGATTCCCTCTGCCCTGCCCTCCCCCGCCCCACCCCCCCATGGCTTGCTTGCTTGTG
>NW_028008505.1:0-11945 GCF_054177405.1 Leptonychotes weddellii | reverse complement strand
TGGATCACCACATCAAAAACCAATGATGTATTGTATGGTGACTAACATAAAATAATAAAATTAAAAAAATAATAATAAAATGGTTCACCAAACCTAATAAGCAGCTTGGGTTTTGTGGGGAGCTGTAAATACGCAGATGCTTCTGATGAGAGGCAGGGAGTGCACAGAGGTCTTTCCTTTCCCCTGCTCTTTTTTTTTTTTTTTTAATAATGAGATTTTTTTTAAGATTTTATTTATTTGCGAGAGAGAGAATGAGAGACAGAGAGCACGAGAGAGAGGAGGGTCAGAGGGAGAAGCAGACTCCCTGCTGAGCAGGGAGCCCGATGTGGGACTCGATCCCGGGACCCATGGATCATGACCTGAGCCGAAGGCAGTCGCCTAACCAACTGAGCCACCCAGGCGCCCCTCCTCTGCTCTTGACAGAGATAATGTGCATCAGAACTTAATTTTGTCTAATAAAAATGTTCATTGCTCAAAAAAAATAAAATAAAATAAAGATTATGATATCTCTGGGTGTTATATGCAAACAATGAATCATGGAACACTACATCAAAAACTAATGATGTAATTAACATAAAATTTAAAAAAAGATTATGATATCTCATAGACATCGAATATATAGTACTACAGAAGCTGTAACTGACTTACGTGTAGTATAACTCTCCAAAAAACTTTAACCTCTGAAAATATTGACCTTAATTTCCAGGGAACATTTAGCAGAACATGAGATGTGTACATGTGTTTGTGTATAGAGAGGCATAACTTATAGACATAGATATATATTTTTATGTGTACATGTTTTTGTGTGTGTGTAAAATACAATTAAACAATACAACAGACACTGAAATAGTCTGCCTTATATATAAGGTCAGTTATTTGTAAAATCTTACTTTTAAGTATCCACACAAAGTGTGTTGTCATGAATCATATTCCATTTATCTTATACATATATCCCAATTATCTTACTCTTGTGTGATGAAAGGAGAAGCACTCTTCTGTCTCCTTGTACAGGTAGGTAAGTTCCTAATTTCTATCCTCTTTACTGACAGCACTGTACTGTACCATATAAGGGAATAAAACTTCAATTTATAACATATTACTGCTCATAAGTACCTTAGAGCTTAGTACAAGTTTAATGAGATAATACGGTAAAGTGGGAAGAGCATTTTCTATGGAGAATAAAACCTAATGTGATCTGAGTTAACACTTCCAGCAGAATAGCTTTAGGTACCATATATATAAGGCATGTTACTGTGGCCAGATGAAATCTTAGGTCCTTCCTAGCAACAAAGTCTGAGCTTAGCATGTAAGGATCAGTGTAAAAGGTATATTAAATCCTTAATGAAGGGGAATTTAAGGACTGCTAGACAATGGTGGTTGTGTAGTAATCATCAACCTCCCCAAAAGTCCTTCCTAAACAATATGAAATAATTCACGAACGATGAAAATTCTATGCAAAATTACACCCTCATCATTATTTGAGGACAATGAATGCCAAAAGTGCAACCAACTGTTAGTTAAAAAGAAAAAATTCAAAACCCCCAGGATTTTGGTCCAACAAGTGTCAGCTCCCCCTCTACTCTCTGTAGGCTTTGAGGTAAACAAAGGCTGAGTGACAAAAAACACAAGGAAGACAAAGAAGGGACATTAGTAGAGGGGGTCCTGTGGGACAGCTGGAGAAACCACCAGAAACATTCAAACTACCCTAAAGTTTAAAATACTAAAATAGTAACCAGAAAAGTCAGAGCACAGACTACAGAGAAGGGATTTCAAAGCAGGTGCTATTTAAAAATATCAGATGCCTTAGCAAGGACCAGGCTTACAATTTAAAGAGACAGGTTTAGCTTAAAGGGAAGAGGCAAATACGAAGGAAAAGTGTCTTTTAGCATTGAGGTAGGTGGTGGAGGGAAAAAGAAGTAAAAGAGAGAGATTTAAAATCTTACAAGGCAAAAGGTGAAAAAAAACTTTACATGCACACACTCAAAATTGAAAGACCCACAACCCGCCCAGCTCCACCAAAGCAAAATGCAAGAAAACAGACAATTAAATCTAATGTACCCTAATTTTTCTAAGTCTTGCAGAAAATGATGCCATTAAAATGAAGATCTAGTAAAACTGCCCAATATCTTAAATGAACAAAAGCAGTGTGAAGAGAGAAGTATTTTTAAAAATCAGGAAAAAAATTTCACACAAATCAACAGAGAAAACCTATCTTAAAGCAACATAGAAGCATAAAAAAATTATGAATCTACACTTTACAGAGAATTAAACATTCAAGTAAGCATTTGAGGATATGAAAAAAACACACTGAATAAGAAATTTAAAAATTAAGTACAGAAATTTTAAAAAATGAAAAAGTTTAAGTCAGAAAAAATGTGCAAAACATGATGTTATCTCAGAACTACAAAAAATAAACTTTAAGATGCCCAAGAGAATAAAGACTCAAATTAAAATTCAATAAAATTACAATAAATAAATATAGAACAACCCAGATAATGAAAATGGTATAATGAAGCAAAAAGTATTAGAAAGTAGAGGAACTGGAAGACAGGGAAAAAAATAATAATAGTCCCATAATTGGAGTCCCTTAAAAAGAAAAAAAATTAAATACATTTAAAACTATAAAACAAGAAAACTTTTCAAAGATTAAAAAAAAATGTGAATCTACACATTGAAAAGGCTTACCAAACACTTGAAAAAATTAATCCAAAGCAATCAATGTCTAAAGATTTTCCAGTAGAACTATTACATTTCAAAGATAAAGTTAAAATCCTCAAGGTTCCCAGAAAAAAAGATTAAATATTTCACAAGGGCAAAAAAATTAGACAAGCATCAGACTTTGCAAAATCAATATTCAAATCAAGATACCAATGGAGTAATATTTTTTTTCTAAAACTCAGTAAAACAAAGTTTGAACCCAGGAGTTTATGTCTACACAAGATGTTCTTCAAAATAAAGCATACTAGAAAGAGTTTTTAAAACAAGAGCATAGGGAATTTTGCACCTGTTAGTCTTTCTTACAGAATCTACTGGAGGTTGATGTCATCCAAATAAAGACTGAGAAAAGTTTTGCCAAAAGACTAATGGTGAACATTAAATAATGTATAAATGTACATAATACAATTTAAAAGTGACAAGGATGAAGGACAATGTTAATGCTATATATCTAACTAAGGAGAAATAATGCAGCTAATCTAATAGATGGAAAGAAAGAACAGATAAAGGTCATTGTATAAAGGCAATGAATAATTAAAAAGATATTAAAGGGTCAAATAAGAAAACACAGCAGCAAAGGCATCAATGAAGATAGAGATCCAAAGGTATCACTAGAAAAAAACATACACCTTCCAAAATACTAAAAAGAATTTTAAAAAAAAGAGAGAGAGAGAGAGGAAAGAATATCAACCTAGTTTCAAAAAATCGATTCTAAAAATTATGGTGAAAGTTTGGAGAGAATCAGGATTTGCATATCCTCAAATTTCTCTCCTAATATATAGTCACTAATTACAAAGGGAGAGAGTAACTTTACATTGGGGAAATCCAGCAGACATCACATTAATTAAGAGATGAAGGTAAACACCCCTAGTTATAAAGCATAGTGATATAACTCCTTGATATAATTCACTGAAGTTACATCATTTCTCTGCTATTTTTACAAAATAATGCATAATTTTATTCCAAGTATGAAAGAACATCAGATAATCCCAAACTGAGGGACATTACAACATAATTGAACAATACTCTTCAACCCAAGTGTGTTAAAAGGACCAGAATCAGGAAAAACAAGGTAAGAGTGAATGACTGTTACAGGTACGAGACCAAGGAGAACTTAAAGACATAATGCAATATGTGATGACTGATAGGATCCTGCAAGAGAGAAAGGGCAATAGTGGAAAACTGGTGAAATGTGGGTAAGTCTGTAGTTAACAGTACTAATTGCCTGTGACCTACTCATCAATGTTAATTTCTTAATTTTGATGCCATTTTGAAATGAATAATCTTTGCAAGTCTAAAATTATTACAAAATTTAAATTTTAAAAAAGTCCTGGAAAAAATTAACACAAGTTTGGTAAAAAGCTCTTTAAGAATGAAGGGAAAATGAGTGATCTGAGCAAGGTATCATTGCTGTAAGAAAGGGGAAATTTCAATAAATAAATTCTATTCTTCAATTTAATCTAAGAGTTAAAACAACACTTTGCTAATTAGACCATCAAGTAAATATTAGTTTACGAGTTTGCCAAATTTGAGATTAGGAACAAAATCCAATATCCTACTTAAATTAACTACAGATAAATCCATCTTTATAAATCTTTCAAAAGCCAGGGCCAGCAGTGACATCTAAGCAGGGCACCCCAAATCTGGACAGCTCCTGTATGGAGCTGGTTCCTGTTTCTCTTCTTTAACACACTCTCCAACCTTCCACTGTCCTCCCCCCAATACTACCAAGACCATCAATGGCTGGCAGTATTTCCTGAATTCACCCAGATTGCAAGAATAACATAATGATTATTGACACCATGATTTGGGGTGATTCTCATTCATTGTTGGACATGGGCTGGGTTAAAGACTTTAGGTTACCACTGGTTAGTCTTGAGCTAGAGCCAGTTCTGTGGGACCATGAAAAAGGCTCTTTCAGCTTCCTGTTCCAATCACAGTTCCACTTCTGGTCTAGAAGACCCTTGAGAGGCAGGGCTCACAGGTCAGGGGGCAGCACCTAAGAGATACTGATTCTGCCATATCTGACTAAATAAATGGCTCATGGATGCTGAGGGTTTTTTTATGGATTATTTCCCAACCAAAGACAAAGCAAATATGCCTATGGCTACCAGTAATGAATGAATATATTTGTCACAAGATAACTTATCAAGTGTTACCTAGGAACAACATTGGAACATAAAAATTCCCAGGTTGCCGGCTCTCCAGTTTTATTTTTTTTATTTTATTTTTTTAAAGATTTTATTTATTTATTTGACAGAGAGAGACACATAGCGAGCGAGGGAGCACAGCAGGGGGAGCGGCAGAGGGAGAGGGAGAAGCAGGGAGCCTGAGGCGGGGCTCGATCTCAGGACCCTGGGATCACAACCTGAGCTGAAGGCAGACGCTTAATGACTGTGCCACCCAGGTGCCCCTGCTCTCCAGTTTTAACATTTGAATTCCTTCTATACCAAAGAAACTTCTTGTTCAGTACTTTGAAAGGACCAAAGAAGAGCCTTTTCTCCTTCAATATTCCTGATAATGATTTTCAAATGTTGGCATTTATGCATGAGCAGAAGCCACTTTTCAAAGGATAATGTAACTGAATTCATCATCTTTTGACCTTTAAATGACTTTTAGGTCTTGCCTCACTTACCTATCTTACTTCTTGGTTTTGTCATTCTCATCTTCTGAGATCATTGAGTCAGGGCCTCAGGGTGACCCTCTTCAAAGAAAGATGCCTTGGCATTAAGGTCTTGTCTGTTTTGGATCAAGGCTTCAGAGCTTGCTCCCACAGAAAATTAGAAGTAATACATCAGTTGTACAATTACTTTTTAAAGTCGTTACAAATGTAACCTTTCCTATTTCTCAGGTAATGACCTGTATAGATATTATTTGATATTTTAATATTTTCTCCATAGAGTAATATATTTTCTAATAAAGATTTCAAAATTCCAACTTTTTACCTAAACTTAATAAAACAAAGCAGTACTTAGAAAAAGATTACAAAATATAATAGTCATACTTCTTTCACATATGTATTATAAATTAAGAAAACACCAGATGAGAAATATAAACCATGAAATGTAGAACAGAATTTATAGAGTCAATTTTCTATCTGTAATTTCATACTTAGACTATCAGAGTGAGAAGGCTACTGATCTAGAAGAATAAAAACAAAGAAAATCAACCAACAAAAATCTTCACTGCCTTTGTAATGCCTTTTTTTTTTTTAAGATTTATTTATTTTATTTGGGGGGAGTAGGGGCAGATGGAGAGAGAGAATTTCAAGCAGACTCTGTGGCTGAGCATGGAGCCCAACACGGGGCTTGATCCCAAGACCGTGAGATCATGACATGAGCTGAAACTAAGAGTCAGACACTTAACCAACTGAGCCACCCAGGCGCCCCAAGTAATGTTTTCTTTTTAAAGCTCACATTATATATGTGTATATTTATATGCATAAATGCATATATTTATGTTATATATATTCATTCTGTACAAAGAAAGCAATATTTTTGACAATTATTGGATTGTTGCTATTCCAATAAAATTACAGATAAATTACTATCATTTTTATAATTATACAGTAGGAAATATTGACATAAAAAGAGTAAGGATATATACATAAAAGGATATATAAGGATGCACATAATTATACACATAATTACACAGTAGGAAATATTGACATAAAAATGTATATAATTATACAGCAAGAAATATTGACATAAAAGGAAAAATTGATATAAATGAATATATTTTACCTTACTGGTAAAAATCCTTTTATTTTACATTTAACACAAATAAAGCCTTTTATATAATGTTAGTAGGCATGGAAATTTAAATTTATGAAGATTTTTTCAGGGTTTATAGAGTTATCCTAAAAAATACCTCAATTATCTATTTCACTGTGTATCAATACAACCTTAAATGGAAATAGAAATTCAATAAAATCATATTCTCAAGAAATGAGTCCTTTTTTGTTATATAGTACATACTGAACTAAAAAAAATTTTAAAGTAAATGAAATGTGATGGTTATTAGAGAAATTACAGGGTTGTAATTTTAACAAATTAGAGCATTACAGCATAAAATATAATTAGCCCAGTATTTTAAAAGACTATAATTTTTTCTAGATTATATGGGTTTTAGAAAATTTTAAACACATGTAACTGAGTTTTATTTTTTTTAATTTTTTTTTAACTTATTTGAAAGACATCGAGAGATAGAGCATGAGGAGAGGAGAGAGAGAGAAGCCGGCTCCTCGCTCTGCAGGGAGCCTGACACGGGGCTTGATCCCAGGACCCCGGGATAATGACCTGAGCCGAAGGCAGATGCTTAACCGACTGAGCCACCCAGGCACCCCTAAAATGAGTTTTATATGTGTGTGTGTATAAATGTGTGTGTATTCATATCCATAGTGACAATAATTGTATAAAATATTCATTTCACTAAATTTCAACAAGTGGTTCATTAATTATACAATTTTTGAGTGTTAAACTTTGCCTAGTTTTTCCTATGTGCCTTTGTAAGGGTGTGTGTATGTGTGTGTGTGTGTGTGAAAGATTTTGCTTTAAAAAAGTTTGCCATTGTGCATTAGGTTCATTTAAATTTAAGCTTTCAATAGGGTTGAAAAACATTACGGCTAGCTTACAAGGTGTCAGTCATTTTACTAGATGTTGACAAAATAGACTATTGTAATGGTTCCTTATTTAGAGAGGTACACAGTCTGATGGAGGACACTTTCATGTATGGGACTGAGTAAGGTCTAATATACTAAGTGTTGGGAAATCCCAAAGGGAGGGCTGATTTATATTGTCTGGGGAAAGTGGATACTCATTTTCAAAGGAACTAGCATTGAATTGAGCTATATGCAATATGCTTTGCTTTTTACCTCTGAATTCTATATTACCTCAACAAGGGCTCCTCCAAACCCATGATTTTATAATTCTGTAATTCCATTTTGCTCCATGCTTTCAGTTTTAGAGCTAGAAGATACATAAAGCAGTAACACATGAGGAGACATCTCCTTGATGATTAGTCTCCCAGATATTGGGAGTTTATTACAGAATATTAGCCAAGTAGATTTCTGATAGCAGAAAACTGATAAACGCCTCTAAGGAATTTATTTTATTGAGTCTTCTCATTCAACATATGGTGAAACTGGGTACCAACCATTGGGACATGTTACTTTTTCAAGGTCACAGAGTTAAAGGGTGACAAATCAGGACTAAAATGCAAACATTTAGACTTAGAGTTTGAGTGCTTAGCTTAGTTTTGTTTTCTAGGTTAGATCAACATTCCACTAAATTTCATCTAGATTAGAAATTAGAGGAGTAAGCAGGGGCGCCTGGGTGGCTCAGTCGTTAAGCGTCTGCCTTCGGCTCAGGTCATGATCCCGGGGTCCTGGGATCGAGCCCCGCATCAGGCTCCCTGCTCTGTGGGAAGCCTGCTTCTCTCTCTCCCACTCCCCCTGCTTGTGTTCCCTCTCTCACTGTGTCTCTCTCTGTCAAAAAAATTTAAAAAATCTTTAAAAAAAAAAATAGAGGGGTAGCCTCTCCCCAGTATGTTTGTTTGCTTATTGTCTTCATTAATATTTCTAGAGTCATTTCAGAGAAAAAGAATGATCCACATATGAGTTTTATAGACTGGAGATTTGCAATATTATTCATTCATGTTTTTATTAGTGAGGTAATGTTTTTGCCATTTGTTCACAAAAATAGTTATTATTTAATATTCTATGGTCTGATTCTTTTATCCATGAAGCAATTACACATATTAAGGGGCTTGAAATATTTTACATTTTATTTTTAGGCCATGTATTCTTATTCATGATTCACAGAAGAGGGACTTCAGATTCAGAAAGGTAAAACATCATAATAGCCAAAATACTACATACCTTGTTTGTTGGGGGGCCCTAGCCTTGCTTTATGCTGCTGTTCAGTTTCATTAAATGTAAAGTCTAGAATTTGAATCATGTTCTTTCTGATTCTGTGCTCTATTTCCCAATGTTTGGTTCTCCATGGTACCCATGGAGTTGAGTGGATTATTCTTCTGGTCACAGAAATGGAATTACTCACTCAACAAGTATTGCTCACCTAACCACAGGGGTCTAACTTCTGTAAAGAGGACAACAGATATCTCTTCTAACATATAAAATAATCACATTTTAAAATATCGTTTCCCAAATCTTTAATAGTAGTTAAACCTTTACCAACTATGCTTTCAGATTTCTTTTTCTATGGCTTTTCATCTTATAAAATCCAAAGCATCATTAAATATAGCAGATATACAACAGTTGAGAATGAAAATATAATTCTGAAATGCTGTGAATAGGCAGCAAGTCTAAACTTACACAAAAGTCAGTTAAATGCCTTTGACAGCATCTTGAAGACTGATGAAATCATGCTGCATCAGTTCATAAATGAGTGGGAAATTCCAGATCGATGGCCTTCCCCTGAAACACCTTGCCCTGGGCCTAGAGACCAATTCTCCATCCTCTTACTCGCAGCAGAAACTACTTTGTTAACCCCGCTGCCTGAGGGGAATTTCAGGTAGAGAAGCATTCACAAGCCAGTTCTCATTAGTTTGCTTTCCAGTGTCTGCTATGATGCATGTATGTTTTTGCACTTTGTAACGAAGAGAAGGTAGCAATTCTTTCCATTTGCTTCCTCAGGCTGCTAAGCAGAGAGGCACAGAGGTACTGAGACAACAGCACTGAGTAGAGTACTCAGGTCCAAGTTGGCAGAACCAACTCCTCTTGGTTCTGCCACTGACTGTGTGGTGCTGGAAAAGCCACAGAACCTCTCTGGGCCTCTAAATTCTTAGGGTGTCCCCAATTCTTCTAAAAGTCTATGTTTTAAGTATAGCCTAACTTTGAAAAGTGAAACCACAGACTTGGATTTCAGTGCCTGCTCTGCATTTCTAAGGTATCTCTGGGCACAACAGGGAAAGCCCACACAGTAAATATGTTGTAACAGTTACTCTGAGAAATGTCATCTGATGCTTGCAAAACTGTAATCAAATACAACATTGAGCATTTAAATAATTGTATGAGTTTGAATCAATGTGTAAGTCAGAAAACCTAAACTATTGCAAAGTGGTCTTCCTAGTAAGTTGTAGAGTATCTTGGGTTCAAGCCTTATCTAGAACTAATGATTAATGCATGCAGGAAAATGAAGTTAACAATAATAATAATGCTAATAACGAATAATTCTGTCAGGCTAAATTCTCATTATATTCTCAGGACTTTCAAGACAAGTCCAAGTGGCATTAACATGATAAAATTGCTTAATAATCCTATAAATGTTGTAACACAATATGTCTGTATAATTGCCACTTTTAGCCTTTTCAAATGTCCATAAAAGGAATTATTTTTCCTTTTAATTCAATGATGTTGATAGAATACTTAATCATATTCTATTACCCTGCAACATATATTTCTTCAGCCATAGTTTATCAGAGATAAAAGCTGTGAATTCCATACAATTTTACTAAAATTACAATTATTGTAACATTTAAGCAGGATGGTAAAGCATTATTGAGAAAAACTACCAAATCATTTATTATGTTATGTATTTACCGACTCTTTCTTGTTACATATTTCATGTAAAAACAGCCTTAACATTTTTTCTAAAAACTGTATTAGGTTTCTGGTAATATTCATAGATATCATTTTGGAAAGAGCCAGTCATTTCACTAAAAATAATAAGGTCAGTCATCATTTAGAAAGTAACTTTAAATAGAAAATCTAGAAAGATCCGTGTCTCATTGATATCCTTATCATCTCTTTCAAGAGTAAGCTAACCAGCATAGCATGACATAGAGTTGTGGAATCATTATGTTGTATACCTGAAACTAATATACCATTGTGTGTCAACTATACTTCAAGTGAAACAAAACAAAACAAAACCTAGAGAAAAAGCCACTGCAATTGGATCTACAGGTCAAAAGAAGATCCACAGGACAAACACAGTATGAAAGGGTCCAAAACAGAAGCCCAGGAAAAATAAAAAGGGACACAGATCCTCACCTTGCCTTCAAAGTTTAAAAACCTACCTGCAAATTTACCCCATGGAGTGAAGACTATCTAGTAGCCATCTCTACCCAAGCTCTGATCAGTGACTGGGATACTAAGTACTATAAAAGAGGGGGGTGCCAAGGAGGAAAGCAATTCTGTGGGCTGATGAAAGGAAGGTCAAAGAGAGTTTGCAGAGAATATGGGACTTGGGTGGTTGGGTCCTTGGAGCCCAGAGAAAGGTAAAGAGAGGGATCTCAGAACTGACACTAACTCAAATGACGTTTTCAGGTATCTGAGTCAGGGATCTGAATTGTACATGTGAGGGGTATAGCACACTAAGTTTCAGAAGCTTGAGCTGGCTCACATAGTAATTTTTATTAAACTATGAATTGACTTTAAAAAAAGTGTAGCTAACCAGTTACTAACCCAGGAATGCCTTTTGGATTCATTTTTTCTGTCAAAGAAGAAACATTTCCAAGAAGTAGGGACCGGTAAGACAACACGGCTCACTCTAGGTTGCTCCATGTCACTGGTTCTCAGAGTGTGGTCCGAGGACCAGAAGCATTAGCATCACCTGTGAACTTATTAGAAATGCAAATTATTGTGCCAATTTCAAACCTACTACATGAGACAATGTAGGGGTGAGCCCAACAGTGTTTTGACAAGCCCTCCAGGATACTGATGCATAGTAAAAGTGGAGAACCACTGCTCTATGTATACACGGCTTTGTTTTCTTTTTTCTGTTAAATAGACTTTATTTTTTAAAGTAGTTTTAAGTTAATAGTAAAATTGGGCAGAAAGTATCAAGAGTTTTATATAACCTCTGGCCCCACAAACACACAGCACAGTCTCCCCCCACCAACATCTTGCACCCAAGTGGTGCATTTTTACAGCTGATGAATCTTTTTATATGATTTTAAAAATTAAAAAAATTGTTTTCCTTTGGAAATCATATTTTTCTACCTTTAGAGTTTTTCTTTAAGCCAAGATGTCCATGGACAGATGAATGGATAAAGAAGATGTGGTATATATATACAATGGAATATTATGCAGCCATCAAAAGGAATGAAATCTTGCCGTTTGCAATGACGTGGATGGAACTGGAGGGTGTTATGCTGAGCGAAGTAAGTCAATCAGAGAAAGACATGTATCATATGACCTCACTGATCTGTGAAGAATTCTTAATCTCAGGAAACAAACTGAGGGTTGCTGGAGTGGTGGGGGGTGGGAG
>NW_028008504.1:0-912 GCF_054177405.1 Leptonychotes weddellii | reverse complement strand
GGAAGCTGATTAGTCAACTCCAAACACAAATTAATGTGTTCCAAATTTCTGACAACTATTGTCCGGAAAGCCTCACATATCCCAACCACAAGCTAATTCCACAAATCTGAAGAAACAGCGATGAGACCGGTCTTCTTCTTTGTTCATGAGCCTTCTAGCAGCTTTCACTGAACTTCCCAAAGTTAATGGTGTTTATAGATACTGCTTCACCATCATATGTTTCCCAATTAAAATATTGTGTTTGTCTTTACAAAGCGTTAAGTTTGAGTTAGTCTCCAAATCTTTCTCAGTTAATATGCCCCAAAGGAATCACATCTTTCTCTTGATAAAATAAAAGGATCACACAGTTTCCACTAGAAGGTTGCAATAAATCTGTGGTTTGTACTGAACAAGTAACTGGCCACGTGCATGGGTCAGAGTCGAGTCAGGGAAACGGGGCTCATGCCCAGTAGCTCGGCTGCGGGAATCTGATGCTGAGATCAAGTTGCAAAGGTGGTAGAAGCACCACGGGGTAGGAGGCTGCCCTGAGATCAGCAGCACTGGGGCTCTGGGGGAGGACAGAGGGAGGAGGTGGCTAACTGCTGGAAGCTGGGAGGAGGAGAGAGAGACTGCCAGAAATGCTTCTTTAACAAAAATTTTTTTTGAATGATTTTATTTATTTATTTGACACACACAGAGAGCGCATGTGAGAGAACATAAGCAGGGGGAACGGCAGAGGGAGACAGAGGAGGAGGCTCCCTGCAGGGCTCGATCCCAGGACCCTGGGATTGTGACCTGAGCCAAAGGCAGATGCTTAACTGACTGAGCCCCCCGGCGCCCCCAGAAATGGTTCTTGAAGAGAAAGTGAAAACCATTCTGGCTTCTGCCTTGTCTCTGAACTCCCAGTTCCCACCAGGCCTCCCCTGGGCAAAG
>NW_028008503.1:0-912 GCF_054177405.1 Leptonychotes weddellii | reverse complement strand
TATCAATTCCTTTTATAAAATTTTTTATAATTTCCATCTTTACAGTCATATTCCATCCCTTCATCATATCAACCCTTATTTTTGTACATATATAAGTTTTTCTTTCTTTAAAATTTTGGGAGGCACTTTCTTCTAACAGACCAAATACACCCAAAATCTAGTGTGTGGCACTGATCTATATACCAGCCTGATCATATTTGATCACATTCTGTTTTTTTTTGTTTTGTTCTGTTTTTGTTTGTTTTTATCTTTATCTTTTTCTTTTCCTCTTTTTTTTCTTTTTTTCTTTTTTTCTTTTTCTTTTTTCTCTTTCCCTTTCTTTTCCCACTGCTTCAGGTCTTTTCTGATTTGTTTAGAGTATATTTCCTGGGAACGTGGTTACCCTGTTAGCATTTTGTTCTCTCATTAATCTATTCTCCTCTGCACAAAATGACAAGACGAAAAAGATCACCTCAACAAACAGAATAAGAGGTAGTACCGACTGCCAGGGACCTACTCAATATGGACATTAGTACGATGTCAGGTCTAGAGTTCAGAATCATCACTTTAAAGATACTTGCTGGCCTTGAAAAAAGCATGGAAGTTATTTGAGAAACCCTTTCTGGAGAAGTAAAAGAACTAAAATCTAGTCAAGTAGAAATCAAAAAGGCTATTAATGAGGTGCAATCAAAGATGGGGGCGCTAACTGCTAGGATAAATGAGGCAGAAGAGAGAATCAGTGATATAGAAGACCAAATGACGGAAAATAAAGAAGCTGAGAAAAAGAGAGATAAACAACTACTGGATCACGAGGGCAGAATTGGAGAGATAAGAGATACCATAAGACGAAACAACATTAGAATAATTGGGATCCCAGAAGAAGAAGAAAGAGAGAGAGGGGCAGAAGGTATAATGGAGCAAATTATAGCAGAG
>NW_028008502.1:0-912 GCF_054177405.1 Leptonychotes weddellii | reverse complement strand
AAATAAAATAAAATAAAATAAAAATTAAAAAAAAAAGACATTTGGGTAAATTCTAGTTTGGGGTGATTATAATGAAAGCCATTATAAACATTTGTATATAGGATGTATGTTTAACTCTACAGGATATTACCAAACTGTTTTCCAAATTGACTGTACTGTTTTGCTTTCCTGCCATCAGTGTATAAGAGTTCCAGCTGCTCCACATCTCTGCCATCAGTGTTTTTAGTCGTAGCTATCCTAATTTATAGTGATACCTCACTGTGGTTTTAATTTGCGTTCTGCTAATGACTAATGATATTCCACTTCATTTTCATGTGCTTATTTGGCATTCTTTTCTCTTTGAGGAGTTGTCCAAATCTCTTGCTGTTTTTTAAATTGCTTGTCTTCTTACTGAATTGTAAGACAACTTTACATATTCTGGATAGAAGACCTCTGTCAGATGGATTCGCAAATATTTTCTTCCAGTCTATGGCTTGTCTTTTCATTCTCTTAATAATGTCTTTTACAGAGCAGAAGTTTTTAATCATGATGAAGTCCAATTTATCAATTTTTTCTTTTATGGATTTTGCTTTTGGTGTTTTATCTAAGAAATCTTACCCTAGTCCAAAGTCAAAAGGTCTTTTCTTATGTTTTCTTCTAAAATTTTTATAGTTTTAGCCCTTACATTTAAGTCTATGACCCGTATCAAGTTAATTTTTGTATATAGTTTTGCATATGTATGTTCAGTTGTTCCAGAACCATTTGTTGAACACTAGTCTATCTTTGTTGAATTGTGTTGGCATATTTGTTGAAAATCAGCTAAACATATATATGTGGGTCTCTTTCTGGAATTCTTGTTCCATTCCATTGATGTTTATGTCTATCCTTGCACCAATATCACACTAATATCATACATAGACAATCATGTCTCCT
>NW_028008501.1:0-912 GCF_054177405.1 Leptonychotes weddellii | reverse complement strand
TGTGCTATGGTGAGTGTTGTGAATTGTGTAAGACTGTTGAATCACAGACCTGTACCTCTGAAACAAATAATACATTATATGTTAAAAAAAAAGAAGAAGAAGAAGAAGACAATAGCAGGAAGGGAAAAATGAAGGGGGGTGGAAATCGGAGGGGGAGATGAACCATGAGAGACTATGGACTCTGAGAAACAAACTGAGGGTTCTAGAGGGGAGGGGGGTGGGGGGATGGGTTAGCCTGGTGATGGGTATTAAAAAGGGCATGTACTGAATGGAGCACTGGATGTTATACGCAAACAATGAATCATGGAACACTATATCAAAAACTAATGATGTACTGTATGGTGATTAACATAACATAATAATAATAATTTTAAAAAAATAATGGCATAAATAGGCAAGTGCTGGCCAGAAGTGAAAACCTTGTCTGGAAGGCAAAAGCCAACTCAGCAAATATGACCAGGGTCAGTACATCAGGAGATGTCAAACGTGAGCGGAGCCAGGACCCACAGTTTGTGGCAAACCCAAGGCTGAAGTTGGAAGATGGAAGCAATAGCCAAGGCTGGGTCCAAGTTTGTTCTGGAGGCTGGATGATTCCAAAGGTCTTAAGGATATTGGGGCTGGAGGCCAGGCTGTGGGCCTGATGGTTTGGTGTCAGAGAGTCAAAGGAACCCTGGAATGTTACCTACCTAAGGCCTGATTGGCTTTATAGCTATATTTGTCAATTCCAGTGATGGGTATTAAAGAGGGCATGTACTGCATGGAGCACTGGGTGTTATACGCAAACAATGAATCATGGAACACTACATCAAAAAATAATGATGTAATGTATGGTGATTAACATAACATAATTAAAAAAAGAAAACAAGGGGTTAATGTGAAGCTCCCTCTTTCAGATACTATGAAGATGGTTAT
>NW_028008500.1:0-913 GCF_054177405.1 Leptonychotes weddellii | reverse complement strand
GGGGCTCGATCCCAGGACCCTGGGATCACAACCTGGGCTGAAGGCAGATGCTTAACGACTGAGCCACCCAGGCGCCCCTGATTTATAAATGTTTTACATTTATAAAACATACATGTAAAACATAAGGATAAAAAATAAAGATAAAAGAAAACATTAATTGAAAGAAAGGTGATATAGTTGTATTAATACCAGACAAAACAGACTTTATGAAATTACTACTGGAAGAGAGGAGTAAGATGGCAGAGGAGTAGGAGACCTAAATTTCATCTGGTCCCAGGAATTCAGCTAGATAGGGATCAAACCATTCAGAACATGTACAAACTCAACAGGAGATCAAAGAAAAGAATAGCAGCAATTCTATGAACAGAAAAGCAACCACTTTCTGGAAGGTAGGACATGCGGAGAAGTGAATCTGAGGCAATATTTGGGAAGATAGACCTCGGGGGAGCCTCCCTCAGCCAGCTACTGGCAAGTGATAGAGCCGTGGAGCACAAAATTGGAAACTTTAGAAGTCTGCTCCATTGAGGGACGTCACTCCAGTGGCTAAGGGTGGGGGGGGTGGAACCCTCGCTGGGACAGTGTGGTCTCAGGACCCTTGGGGTCACAGAAAGACTGGGGATGCCTGGTGCGGAGGAGCTCCCAGGTATCAGAGTGGGGAAGCCAGCTGCAAAGATGGAGCCAAGGAGTGTGCTCTCAGCTCAGGGTTGCCATAAACCCTGATCTGGGGCACAGTCAGGCCACTGCTCTTCCAGCAGGGACCCAACAAGCGGCAGATCTGGGGAGACTCCCCTTCCTCCTCTAGGAGTGGCGGCACAGGATCCTCCTGCAGGAATCTGCTGGGTTTGGAGACTCCAAACGGGGTCCTGTGCCAGAGATAGAAATGCTGGGTCACAGGCTGGGTGAGCATGGAGTG
>NW_028008499.1:0-913 GCF_054177405.1 Leptonychotes weddellii | reverse complement strand
AATAGCAGTAAGTAGCAAAACCACAAATATTCCCAAACATTTATAAATAATCCATGAATCAAAAACAAAACATAATGAAGGAAACTATAAAAATATTTTGAACTACATAACAATGAAAAGAAAACATTAAAAATTGGGGGCTGCAGTAAAAGCTATCTCAGAAGACATTTATAGCTTTAAAGTTTACATTGAAAAGAAGAAAAACCTAAAGTCAATGACCATATATTACATTTTAAGCAGCTAGAGGAATAAAGAAGCAAAGCAAATAAAAAGTAATTTGAAGAAAGAGAATATAAAGGTAAGAGCAGAAATAAACAAAATAATGAACAGACAACAATAAAGATAATTAAAACCAGAAGCTGGTTCTTTGAAAAGAGCAACAAAATTTATAAGTCCCTGGTTGCACTGATCAACAAAAGAGAGAGGGCACAAATCAGCATATCAGGACTGAAAGAGACCATAAACCAGTTTAATAAATGGTCAAATACTTGAGCAGACATTTCACAAGAGAAAGTCTGAATATAAGGACCTGAAAAGATCCTCAATGTCATTAGTCATGGGGGGAAATGCAAATTAAAAGCATAGTTAGAGATCATCATTAAGGCTCATCAAATGACTAAAAGTTTGAAAGACCAGTAATACTAAGTGTCAGGGAGAATGTGTAGCAATCATCATGTTTTGTTTCTGGGAGAGTGAACTGGAATGTTCTCTTTGGAAAGGAGCTTGGCACTCCATTCAAAGTGAATCACATACATACCCAGCGATTCCACTCCCAGATATTTACCCAAGATAAATTAAAATACCTGCCCCCCCAAAAATACTTATATGTGAATATTCATAGAGGCTTGATTCAAAATGTCCACAAACTGCAAATAACTCAAATGTCCATCAATACTTAAATGGAAAAAAAAAA
>NW_028008498.1:0-913 GCF_054177405.1 Leptonychotes weddellii | reverse complement strand
GGGGAGCCCAGCTGTCATTTGCTGACTGTTGTTTGGAAGCAGAATGGACAGAGGCAGGACATTTTCACACCGCCATTTTGATTAAATGGCCATTACCAAATAGAAAACGTTTTTTGTTGTTAGTAAGATTTCAAACTCCAGCTAAGGCATATTTTGTGTGGGTTTCATCATTTTGTGTGTAAGTGAATTAATCAGTGGCTGCAACAGCTTTTATATTTTTTAAACTAGAATCTGAATATAGTTTATGGAATTTTAAAGCTAGAAGTGCCCTAAACATTACATTATCCAAGCTTGTCTTTTTTTTTTTTACACAAGGAAATTAAGGATCAGAGATACTATGTGGAACGCATTAAAAAATTTTAGTGCTGATCACAACAGACAACCTTGACACTCACCCCACCCCAGCATCCTCTCCTCTGACAAGGCTTGTTTGGGGGAGGAGTGTCAGGGGATGGGTGAGGGTGATTGATCTACCCATCATTTAGTAAAAATAATCCTGAGAGATAGTGCTTTTTTTTAAATCAGAAATCCACTTTTTAAAAATTGAGGTATGGTGGACATACAATATTTTATTAGTTTCAGGTGTCCGACATAGTGATTCTGCGATTACTCAGTGCTCACTATGATGAGCGTGGTTACCATCTGTCACCATCCCATGCGATTACAGTATTATTAGCTATATTCCTTATGCAGTTCTTTTTATCCCCATGAGTTATCATTTTATAACTGAAAGTTTGTGCCTCTTAATTCCCTTCTTTTATTTCACCCATCCCCCACCCCTCTCCTCCCTGGCGACCCCCGGTTTGTTCTCTGTGTTAATGAGTCTGCTTCCATTTTTGGTCATCCATTTGTTTTTTTTAGATTCTACATATAAGTGAAATCATATGGTATTTGTCTTTCTCTGTCTGTCTTA
>NW_028008497.1:0-913 GCF_054177405.1 Leptonychotes weddellii | reverse complement strand
TGTTTGTAGAGATCCAGATCTTCTTACATCTCAGGCTGGTTTCATGGGTGCTCAGAGTGGTCTGGTAGATATCCAGCTCAATTCCAGGGACCAGCCGAAATAGGGTCCCCTACTCCTCCGCCATCTTTCCCTCTCCCCAGTTGTCATTTTTCAAATATTTTCTGAGCACCCACTGTTTGCATTTTTCATTAAGGGAGTTTACATTTCCATAGTTCCATAGGCAGAGATGAATAATAAACAAACCCTCCCCTAAAAGATTTTTGAGATTAATAAAGACAGCTATATGCGCTGAGAAAAATAAAAGAGGGCATGAAATAGAGTGACTGAAGTGGGGACAGGGAATGAGGGCTACTTCAGAATGGTGAGGGGAGGGCCACCAGAGGAAGTGATGCCTGAGCTAAGACTTGAAGTAATCCATTTATACAAATATATGGAGTAAGAAAAGTCAAAGAACAAGTGTAAAGACCCCCCGAACTGCAAAGGCCAGGGTAGGTGGAATATAGTTGAAAAGGGATGGAGAGGAGCATTTTAAAGTTAAATTGAAAAAGTCAGCAGGTCCAAATTGTGTCTAATAATTATCTGGTTAACAAGAAGAACAGTAACAATAATAATACCATATAACCTATGTAATATGCCAAATATTATTTCAAAGAAACATTAACTCATTTAATCCTAACAATATCTCATTGGAAAAGTACTGTTATTAATCACTATTTTACAAACGAGGAAACTGAGCATAAAGTAAACAAATGGTGTGCCCCAGATAACATAGAAAAAGTCATAGCGAGTATGTGGTGGAATCTGTTACTAACATAAGCAGTCAAGCTTTAAAATCTAATCACCATTCTATAACATATGTAGGCATTTGTCAGACCAAATAAGTATTTTAATTGCTTTTAAGTGCAATGAGAAG
>NW_028008496.1:0-913 GCF_054177405.1 Leptonychotes weddellii | reverse complement strand
AGTAGTTATGGTCTATGGAGTTGCTTCCACAAACACTGAATGAGGGGAAATCAAGGCAGGTTCTTACAAGCTTCTTCTCACATTTTTATCAACTGATTAATATACGAGCTCATTTTACGTGTGTTTCTATTTAAAGACACTTTATTTATGTTGTTGATTCATTAACATTGAACTCATGGCCAATAGCACCGTAACTCATAACAGCACATGAACAAAACTTATCCAACATGTGAATTTTCTCCTTGAGACACATCACAGTCTCCTTAGGAACACCAGACAGCACTTCAGAACTACACTGAGGGCCATTTTAAACAGGAAAATCACAAACAAAAGCACAAAATGCAAAAAGTATGGTATTAGTAATGCCACAAAAAGAACACTTGTTTATAGTAGGACAACTGAAACAAGAAGGCAGAGAGCCACCTTGTTTGGCTGGGAACTTGCACCTTAGCTAATTCAATTTTTCTTCTGTCTGTGAATGATCCAGAAAGCACTGTGAGTAGTGATTTAGGGGTTACAAATAAGTTTCAATGAACAGGGGAATTTACAAATACAAAATCCATGAATAACAGGGATCAACTGAAAATATTCAGTTAAACAATGAATAAGTTTCTAGTGTTCATATGACCCATGCAATATCATCCATGGTTTATCTGATATTTAAGTTTAATGAGGCATTGCGTATTTTTATTTGCTAAATATGACCACTCTAGGCAGAGTATAAATATTTTCAGCGTTGCAGGCCATGTGGTCTTTATCAAAACTACTTAACTCTGCCTTTGTGACATAAGACAATCAAAGACAATATGTAAATAAATGGGCATGGCTCTGTTCCAATAAAACTTTATTTCTAAAACCTGGTGGCAGGCCTAATTTGGCCCATGAGTAGAATGGATTGACTTGAGGTAAGGAG
>NW_028008495.1:0-913 GCF_054177405.1 Leptonychotes weddellii | reverse complement strand
CCGTGGATACTTTCTGTTAATATCAATAAAAATTATAAAACAACAGGTTTCCCCCCTAATAATACTGAGAATATAGTAATAGCATAAAATGATGTTGATCAATTAATTAATAAAGGCAGAACTCGAGTTGGCAGGAGGAAGAGAAACTATAATATAAGCTATTTCTTCTTTTTCAAAATAGGAAAAAAACACCAATAAACCTTATACTATTGGAAAATTTGTTTAAAAAAAGAATCTTCTCTTCCTTTCACTAGAAAGTTCTGACAAGGTCCATTGTGTAGGTATATGGAAGAAAACCCAAAGGAAGTTGTCATTTGGGAGAACCTGTTAACAGTTTAAAAAGTTCAAACTCTGCTTTTATGATTTGAGCACTGTCTCCAGCTGATCATCTCCTAGAACTTCATACTCTAGAAATATTTAACATCTTTGATGCCTCCTTGTCTTTGTGTTTGATGTAGACTCTCCCAATTCAAATGTACATGTTTTTATCCAAAAACATCTATTTATCTGTCAAAACTCAACTCAGCACTCACCTGACCCAAGGATCTTTCCTTCATACTGCTGACCACCCTGATGCTCTCCACCCGCCTCCTAAAATCCTCCAATCTCAGATCCTAGAACCTGTTCCTTTTGCTGCACTCATTCCCATTCAGTGTATGGGCAATGGTGTTTATGCACACCTGCCTTTCTTCCTATATTGAAGACAAGGGGTTAAGGATTAATTTGTACTCATCAGTATAATTCCAACATTGAGCCAAGTGTTTGATAAACAATACAATTTGATGAATTTGTGATTGAATGAGTGGGCCCCGACTCTAATCATTTTGATGGTTTTATTAGTGTACATTTACTCATTTGCCCACTATTTTTCTTTTTTAGTAGCTTTACTGAGATCTCATTTATATATCATAAT
>NW_028008494.1:0-11945 GCF_054177405.1 Leptonychotes weddellii | reverse complement strand
TTTCTGCTCTGATCTTTATTATTTCTCTTCTCCTGCTGGGTTTAGGCTTTATTTGCTGTTCTTTCTCCAGCTCCTTTAGGTGGAGGGTTAGGTTGTGTACTTGAGACCTTTCTTGTTTCTTGAGAAAGGCTTGTATTGCTATATACTTTCCTCTTAGGACTGCCTTTGCTGCATCCCAAAGATTTTGAACAGTTGTGTTTTCATTTTCATTGGTTTCCATGAATTTCTTTAATTCTTCTTTAATTTCCTGGTTGACCCATTCATTCTTCAGTAGGATGCTCTTTAGCCTCCTACTGTATTTGAGTTCTTTCTGACTTTCCTCTTGTGATTGAGTTCTAGTTTCGAAGTATTATGGTCTGAAAATAGGTAAGGAATGATCCCAATCTGTTGGTACCAGTTGAGACCTGTTTGTGACCTAGGATGTGATCGATTCTGGAGAATGTTCCATGGGCACTAGAGAAGAATGTGTATTCTGTTGCTTTGGGATGGAATGTTCTGAATATGTCTGTGAAGTCCCTTTGGTCCAGTGTGTCATTTAAAGTCTTTATTTCCTTGTTGATCTTTTGCTTAGATCATCTGTCCATTTCAGTGAGGAGGTGTTAAAGTCCTCCATTATTATTGTATTGTTGTCGATGTGTTTCTTGGCTTTTGTTATTAATTGGTTTATATATGTGACTTGTAAGTTTTACTCTTAGATGTCGGGGTGTTGACCTATTTTTATTGATTTAAGAGGGGTTCTCTGTGCCTCCTGGATTTTGATGCCTGTTTCCTTCCCCAAATTAAGGAAGTTCTCTGCTCTAATTTGCTCCATTATACCTTCTGCCCCCTCTCTTTCTTCTTCTTCTGGGATCCCAATTATTCTAATGTTGTTTCGTCTTATGGTATCACTTATCTCTCAAGTTCTGCCCTTGTGAGCCAGTAGTTGTTTATCTTTTTCTCAGCTTCTTGATTTTCCATCATTTGGTCTTCTATATCACTGATTCTCTCTTCTGCCTCATTTATCCTAGCAGTTAGAGCCTCCATTTTTGATTGCACCTCATTGATAGTCTTTTTGATTTTGACTTGGTTAGATTTTAGTTCTTTTATTTCTCCAGAAAGGGTTTCTCTAATAACTTCCATATTTTTTCAAGCCCAGCTAGTATCTTTAAAATCATCATTCTGAACTCTAGTTCCAACATTGTACTAATGTCCATATTGAGTAGGTCCCTGGCAGTTGGTACTGCCTCTTGTTCTTTTTGTTGAGGTGATTTTTTCCATCTTGTCATTTTGTCCAGAAGAGAATATAGATGAATGAGAGAACAAAATGCTAATAGGGTAACAACGTCCCCAGAAAATATACTCTAAACAAATCAGAAAAGACATGAAACTGGGGAAAAGAAAGGGAAAGAAAGAAAAAAGAAAAAGAAAAATATAAAAACAAACAAAAAGAACAAAACAAAAAAAAACAAAATATGATCAAATATGATCATGCTGGTGCATAGATCAGTGCCACACACTAGATTTTCAGTGTATTTTGGTCTGTTAGAAGAAAGTGCCTCCCAATATTTTAAAGAAAGAAAAACTTATATACGTACAAAAATAAGGGTTAATACGATGAAGGGATGGAATATGACTGTAAAGATGAAAATTATAAAAGATTTTATAAAAGGAATTGATAAGAAGTTTCTTGAAAAAAGAAAGAAGAGGAATAAAAAAAAAGAAAAAAAAGGGAGAGAATGTGATCAGGCAGGAGAGTAGAACAAAGACATACAGTAGAGATTTAGGGTACATTTTGATCTGTTAGCAGAAACTGTATCTCAAAATTTTAAAGAGAGAACAACTTATATATATTCCAAAAATAAGGTTAACTACTATGAAGGGATAGAATATGACTCTAAAAATGAAAAATAAAAATGTTTTCTAAAAAAGGGATTGATAAGATGTTGGTTGAAAAGGGGAAAAAGAAAAATTCAAAAAAAAAAAAAGACAGTTAAAAAAATTAACTTTGAAAGACTAAAGAATCATGGGGAAAATGCCATGAATTCTATGTGCAGTATTCCCCTAGCACTGGAGTTCTGCTGCCTTCTCATTGATCAGTACACTTGGTCTTGGCTGGCTGTTCTCGCTGATCTTCTGGGGGAGGGGCCTGTTGCCGTGGTTCCCAAGTGTCTTTGCCGGAGGCGGTATTGCCCCGCCCTTGCTGGTCCAGGCTAAGTAATCTGCTCGGGTTTGCTCTCAGGAGCTTTTGTTCCCTGCAAGCTTTTCATACAGCTTTGGAGGACGGGAGTGAAAATGGCGGCCTCCCAATCTCCGCCCCAGAGGAGCTGAGAACTCGGGGCCCCACTCTCAGTGCACCACCAGAGAAAAGCAGTCAATCACTCCCATCTCCCCAGTCTCTGGCCGCACTCCTCACTTACCCGGCTTGTGACCGAGCGTTTCTATCTCTGGCACCCGGCACCATGTGGAGTCTCCAAACCCAGCAGATCCCTGTGGTGCACTCCTGCACCGCTCCTCCCTGGGGAGAAGGGGAGTCTCCCTGGATCTGCTGCTTGTTGGGTCCCTGCTGGAAGAGCAGTGGCCCGACTATGCTGCAGATCACGGTCTATGGCAACCCCGAGCTGAGAGCCTGCGCCTCGGCTCCGTCTCTGCAGCCGGCTTCCCCGCCAGGATACCTGGGAGCTCTGCTGCACTCAGGAGCCCCCGGTCTTTCTGTGACCCTGAGGGTCCTGAGACCACACTGTCCCATGAGGGTTCCACCCCCCACTTAGCCACTGGAGCGACATCCTTCAGCGCACCTGACTTCTTTTGTGCTCCACGGCTCTATCACTTGCCAGAAGCGGCCTTCGGAGGCCCACTTCCCTGCCGTCTATCTTCCCGAGTATCGCCTTGGATTCACTTCTCCGCACATCCTACCTTCCAGAAAGTGGTCGCTTTTCTGTTCAGAGTTGTTGCTATTCTTTTCTTCAATCTCCTGTTGAGTTCGTAGGTGTTCAGAATGGTTTGATCCCTATCCAGCTGAATTCCTGGGACCAGACAAAATCCAGGTCTCCTACTCCTCTGCCATTTTGCTCCAGAGTATATTTACTTTTGTAGGAAACTGCCAAACAGTCTTCTAAGGTGACTGTATATACCCTGCTTTTATTTTTTCATGTCATTTATCATATTCACAATGGTGATATGTTTAACTCTGTGTTTATTTAATATCTACCTCCCTAACTATAAGGAAAGATGACTTAATTTTTTGTTTACCACTCTATTTCCATTACATAACAGTGCCTGGCACCTAAAATTCACTCAAATTATTTGCTGAACAAGAAAAGAGTGATTTTATAGCAATGTAACACTATAATCTATACATCTTTTTTGGAATTAGGCTAGCTATGGAGTCGGTAGCAGAAATCAGGAAAACAGTTTTCCATACATCTTCCTACCTTATTGCTTCTTAACCATGGGTTCTTGTTATCAACACTTGTCTTTTCTACTGAGGCAGTCCAAGAAAAGACATTTTCTCTATTCTCTTGTCTTCATAATTCAGCATTAGTTCCTCATCTATGAAATGGGGATACAATTTCTCTGCCTGATATCTGGAGCCACACTAGCAGATCTCTTGAGAGACATTTCTGCCCCAGACTATAATTGTGTAATTCTCTGTCCAGAAGGCTGGTTTCCCCTACAGGCAAATTTGTAACTAAGTAGCTTACTACAGAGGTTAATTGCACAGAAAATGTGGTTCGCGGACCATCAACTTTTTTTCCCCTCCCATGTTTCTGCTATTAGGCTGCAATAAATGCTTGGCTTAAAAAAACCCTAAAAATATCAAGAAGGAAAAGAAAACAAGGAGAAATCTAATACCTGAAACACCCATAATCTGGACCATTTGCTGTGTAGAGAGAGTTGATATTGCCCTAGAGAGAGAGCATGTGCTAATTGGAGCTATTGCTGCACAGCCTAATGAGTGAAACAAACCTTTTCCCTTATAGAAGTATCCACCCTATGGCAGGAGAGAGATGGGAGATAGGTCTCCTACTTAACATCACAAAACAGCAGAGCTGGAGGGAACTTAGCTGACCTCAAGTCCAAGCACAAATTCACATTCGCAGAAGCAAGCCCAAGTGCTGGGGACTGGAACTCAGGTGTCCATACTTGCAATCCAGAGTCCCTTTAAGTCAGCATTGCCACAACACCAGGTAATAGGGGATAAATCTGATTGTGCATAGGGCACCTGAGTGGCTCAGTCGTTAAGTGTCTGCCTTCAGCTCAGGTCATGATCCCAGTGTCCTGGGATCGAGTCCCACATCAGGCTCCCTGCTCAGCAAGAAGCCTGCTTCTCCCTCTCCCATTTCCCCTGCTTGTGTTCCTGCTCTCGCTGTCTCTCTCTCTCTGTCAAATAAATAAATAAAATCTTTTAAAAAAAATCTGATTTGCATAATGTTTCTTCACTGCCTCCCACACCAAGGTTTCCCCATTAGCATTGACAGGCAAGGTGTATATGATCATGATGCTGTCATCAGGATGTCAGGGGAAAGCTTCAATCCACACCCACCCTGAGGGCCTAACATTTAAATCTTGTTTGAGTCAGCTCAGAGTCAGAGGTGCTCCATTTTTAAACTACACACCTACATCATGTCCTGAATCAGCAAGATCTTTCCCTCATACTCCATTCCAAATGAGTGAGGGACTAGGATCCCCATTTTGTCACAAATTCCCTCCTCATTACATTTTTAATGCAAGGACCAGTTCCTTCTTTCTACACCTGCAGGACCCTGACTTGATGCAGGGCCTAGGGCAGGAAATTGGCTCTTTCCTATCACCATGTCTATCCAACAGGATGATTATAATTTACCTGTTCTCCCACATAGAAACAGAGGATAGCTAAAGAAAAGACATTTCCTTCTTTTCCTTTCTCCCCTGGGATAATTAAGTTAGGCATTGGCACTGGGGGAAGAAGGGGCTGGGCACGGGGAAATAAATATTGAAATAACTTTTTTACTGAGATCTCATTCTGCAAATCATTCTGATATAAAGTGGAAAATTATTACAATTTCAAAAATATGGTTTGGGAATCATGGTCAAAAAGTCCCTGATAAGAGGAACATAGGTGAAAAGTCACTAATTAAGCTCTCTCTCTCACACACACACACAGAGAGAGAGAGAGAGAGTTATTCTCACAATACATTACAACCTAGGAAATGGCTTCTTCATTGAAGAAATCTAATAATTTTTCTCAAAAGAAACATACTAGAATGCATGGGCCATTCTGAAGGAAAAAAGATATCCTAAATTAAGCACAGTGTGGTCAGCATGAATTCAATTCTACCTGCCAGGGTCATTGGCTGTAAACAGACAGCTAGTATTCTTTATTTTGCTACATAAACAGTGGCTTCTCATTGGACTTCCTGCTGCTAGTCTCTAAAAGTCATTGCCTGAGCCACCAGCAGGGCTGCTAATTGAAGAGCTGAGCAGGTTTTTTCCCTAAAAGTCAGGATGACATGGTGAAACTGGGCACATTGCCTTTGCTCCCCAAGCATCCTTTTGGAAAGCATGCTCGTCTAAATAGAAATGAAACTTGCAAGGCACAGTAGACAGAAGGGTGAAGGTCAGGTACTAAGACATGCTTTACTAACTAAATTTCTATGTTCCACTATGTCTCTGTATATGAGACAAAGCTGCAGGAGTAAAGAACAGAGATTCACAGGCTCAGGAAGAGCTGAAGAATTTGGGTCAGAACTGGACGAAGGATGCTCCTTGGCTGGGAACTAGTGACTATTTGTTGAACACTTACAATATACCAAGTAGATAGATAGATGATAGATGGTGATAGATATAGAGATATGTAATTTCACAAAGTAATGTATATTTATATATATGTGTATATATGTATATGTGTGTGTATATATATACATGTACATATATATATATATACTTATTTATGATATATATACTTGTAAGAAAATCAGAGCTCAGAAAAGTTGAGTAAGTATGTTGGTTTGTCCCCAAATCAGAACTCGAGGAAAAGATTTAAGTGTAGTTACTTTATTTCAAGGTGATCCCAGGAAACAGGAGTGAGGGAGTGGGGAGTGTGATACAAAGAAGGAAGAAAGAGCCAACATGAAGTGTTATTGAGCTGGTTCCTGTTGTTGCCCCTGGGTTGAATTCCACTGGAGACTCTTTGAGGAACTGTGTATGATGTGCCTCTGAATTGTCCCTTCAAAGGATAAGAGGATGGGCATTAATCCTTGCATTTCTGGAATGTTTCACATGTGAGCTGAGAGAGGGTCCCTAGCTTGGGGGGAGACCCTTGAGGCAGGAAAGCTGATAGGCTGATTCAGATGGCCTTTGAGAGAAATGTTGTCCCCCTGTATGGATCTGTATGTATGGCCGTAAGTGCTGCTAGAATCAAAGGTGGGCTGAGTGAAAAGAATGCCAGGCACAAAAACATGTTAGAGTGACCAAGCTGCCTGCCTTCAAGACCCATGATCTTTGCACTCTATCATGTTATTTTTCTAGGACTTGGCATCAGCAGTGTCAGGACACCCTGTCCTTCCTGGGTATTCACCCTGTAGCCCATTCCTACAGCTCCTTACTACTCTTGGGTAGATGTTAAGCCTTAGTTGAAGACAATGCAACATTTTCCCCATGCCAGAGTTCTTAAGTTTTGAGAGAGGACTCTGGAACAGCTCTTTTGAGGTATGCTAAGTACACAGGTAATGAACTCTCCAACAATAAGATGTTCCGTAAGCCCAGAGGGAATGGCAGAAAGTCATAATGTGAATGTCTACACCAGATGGTGAATTAGACTTGGATGTTGACGGAAATTTCAGAATTAAATTCCAATTCCAGGATTCTACCCCACTTTTTCTTGGGTAGATTCATGTTTATGCTTGTATGTGCATATATGAATGCTGACTTACAAAGGAGCAAATTATACTGTTCCACTTCTTTTTTTTTTTATCCAACAATATACCTTACAGATTGTTTTAGTCAGTTTGGGCTGCTATAACAAAATACCATGGACTGGGAAGCTTAAATAACAAACATTTATTTCTCACAGCTCTGGAGGTTGGGAAGTCAAAGAGCACAGTGCCAGTAGATTTGGTGTCTGGTGAGAGCCCCCTTCCTGGTTTGAATATGGCTCTCTTCTCATTACATCTTCTCATGGCAGAGTGCAGAGAGAGAGGAAGTAAACTCTCTCGTGTCTTCTCTTGTCAGGTCATTAATCTCATCATGTGGGCTCCATCCTCATGACCTAATTACCTCCAAAAGGCTCCACTTCCAAATACTATCACATTGGGCATTAGGCTCAATATATAAATTCAAGGGGGGGACACAAACATTCAGTCCATAAGACAGCCTAATCATTTTATATCAGCCTGTAACATTTGGATATTGATTGGTTCACTATATAAATAGTGCATGAGTTATTTAACCAGGTCCTTCTTATATTTACATGGTTTCCAGTGTTTTGCTTCAGTGAACATCTTTACATTTTACCTAACACCTGAATTCTAATGGTAAAAATTAATACAACATAGAAGTGAGAATAAATATTGAAAGTGACCTTCACCCCTACATTTCCACCCCCACGCACTTCAAGTACCACTCCTAAAGGTACTCCTAAAAGGTAACCACTATTTGCAATTCAATATATAACTTTCTAGATATTTTTCTATGCCTTCATGTTTATAACATAAGCATGTCTTTTTGTTTTACATAACAGCATTCTTCTCTACATATTTGTACATAAATTCATCTTTTTACATTTAATCATATATCCTAGAGATCTTTTCATGCTGTTATATATAGATGTACATTATTTTTTTACTTCTACATAGTATTTCACAGTATGCAGTATCATAATTTGACCATCCCCCTATTGAGGAGCGTACGGATAATTCCTGATTATTTTTTACTGCTATAAGTTGTGATACAGTGAATATTCGTGTGTGTGTGCGGGCATGTGCTAATGCTTGAGTGTTTTTGTAGTGTAATGCCTTCAAATGGGATTGCTGGGTAAAGGTAATAGGCACGTTAAATTCAATAGATTTTTATCAAATTGCGTTCCAAAAAGGCTGTGTAAGTTCTGTTCTGAGTTCAGTGCAGACAAGATGGGCTCAGGAAACCCTGGAATCAGATAGGCAGGGTTCATATCCAGCCCCCACCACTTCTTAGGTAGTGACTTGGGCAGTTACTGAGGTTTTTTGTGCCTCCATTTACCCACAAACATAGGACTCATGCACATCTTTAAAGGATATTTGAGAGTTTTTAAATCATAATGGATTGAAATGGAAGTTCCTGGTCTATGCTGGGTATTCAGCTTTCCAAAAAAGTAGTAATCTAATTTTGAATCAAATGTGGTCCAGAAAGTCACACTTCATAGTAAGCCTGCCAGGAGATTTTGGTGTAGTTAGTCTTTGGACCACACTTTTAAAATCAATTCATTACTAGGTAAGTCCCAATTCCACTGATGAACTCTTTCTGCTGAAAGGAACCCTATTTAATATATTTAAGTAGACATTTACCCCCCCTTATTCCCAGCTGTCTGTCTCTATGCTTTCCAGGAAGAGAGAGTGAATAAGTCAGAAGCAAGGATGGGCATATCTGTGTACATAATTTGTTAACCAGGCCTTGGAACCCCATAGACTTTGAGATATGTTTTGTTTTGAGACAGGGAAAATTTTATATAAGTTCATAATAATGATAATTGGTCTTAGAGAAAAACAGCCCTGCGTTCTGCTGCTGAAAATGTCATAGTTAATCAAATCTACGATGCTAAGAAAGAAAAATGTTGTCATTTATAATTGTAAGATTTTTTTATTGTAAATAGCATCCCAATTTCAGAGATTTTAAAATGAGAAAATCTCAGTCTTAGAATTGATGAAATATAGAGATTTGTATAGGATATTTTACATGCAAGGAGAAAAACACGAAGTTTTACACAACTATAAAAGATGACCACCAAACTATCTTCTGAAGGTGAGAGTCCATTGGAGGCCATTTGGTTTGCTCAGCACCCAGGTAAGTCTGGGTATACACACTGGGGAGTAGGCAAAATTGCTATGCTTGATGGAAGATAGAGAAGTATAAAATTCTTGAAGGAATACCAGGAAAAGGAAGAGAGGTGAGGATTCTGGGCACTGCAGGAGGGAGAACAAGAAGCCTTAAACATACAGACACATGTGCAAACACATAATGGCATACACATATTCACACACAGACATACACAATCCCTTTGGAATATTCCTTAGGTGTGGGAAGTGCAATAAAACCCCTTTCTCATTCCCCTTACTGGATCTTCAGTAAAGTTGACATTGCTCATTTACACTCTTCGGTTAGTGGGTTCTTTCATGATATTTAGATTTCGTTTCCATTTTGTCAGTAAGCAAAGACAAAAAAGTAGCTGCTAGCTGATTATCAGCATTGGGTTTTAACTTAATTCATAGGTGAGAAAACCTCATCGGAAGAGCTAACTGGTTTGTCTGACATCACTTAATGTATTTGAACCCCAGTTAGAGTGTGGGACCCCTTGAATCCTCTCAGGTTCCAGGTATTGGGCTCCTTCCAAAATCAGGAAGTTGATCCTTCTATAGGTTATATCTACAGTTTTGTTCATTAAAGTAACTATGGAGCAGAAATTTCTGGACTCCAAGAGACCCAGGACATTCAGTAGGTTATTCTGCTACTCTTTTTTTCTGCTCAAACGATATTACACACCTTTCATTCAGTGACAGTGACTGCAGTCCTCTGAGATTTCTTCTTTTTCCCAAATGTCCACATAGCTATGTTATCTGACCCTGCTTAAAGGCATGGGTAGTGATGGAAAAATAGTTTTACTCATAACTGAGTATTTCTCTGAAGAAGGAGCAGCATTTTGAGCTCTATTATGAACACCCTTCCCACCCACCCCTGCCGCTAGAGGACAAATGACTAGCCCTGGTGAGGATCAAGTATCAGTCTAGTCGTGACTTCTCTGTGAATGGACATAGCACAGTAACTTAGGCTCCTGGTGCTCTGGGTGCCCTTAGCTTAAGACTCAAACTGTCTTAATAGAGACCAGATCCATAGGTACTCATATTGAGTGTGGTTCTCAGCATTCATCCCAAAGGAACCAAGCCATCAAAAAAAAAAAAAAAAAGACAAAACAAAACAAAACAAAAAAACAAACAAAATAAAACAAAAACCCTGTTCTGCCTTTGCAAATTAAATGGAATGCCTAATAGTTCACATGAGGAAAATACGAAACCTATAAACAGCTCTTTCAGGTTTAACAAGCTAAAGACTTAGCTGAATGTCTTCTGCAACTTGACAATCAGAAGTGACATCCACACAATAGAGTGTCACTCTTCTTAGCAGATCCTTTGTTTCTCTGCTAATAAATGCAAGTGTCACATGGAATCCCTTTCTTGTTTCATTTTCTGCAGCATAGTGTAGAACTAAATCACCAGCACCCTGGTAGACTGTTAACATGCTCCCAAAGGATGAATAGCATCTCTACAAAAGGATGAATGCCTCTGTGTATGGAGACCATTTTCTCACTAAGAAGATAGTGGAAGGAATGAGAAGAGTCACTTATAGACAGTCATCACTAGTAGGTCTGTGCCTGTTTGTTTTGATCAACATTATTGAGGTTTAATGTACATTCAAAGGATTCCATCCATTTTAAGTGTTCAAGTCAATAACTGACAAATGTATACACCCACATAACCACACAATCAAAACATAGGACATTAACATATCCCCAGAATATTCCCATCTACCTCTTTGCAGCTAACCCTCTCACAAGACAGCCCCAGAAAAATCACTGATCTGTTTCTGTTGCTGTAGATTAGATTTCCCTTTTTCATAGTTTCATATAAATGAAACCATGTCACACATATTCTGTTGTGTCTGTCTTTTTCACTCAGCAGAATGTCTGTGAAGTTTGTTCCCTTTATTGCTAGTAGTGTCCCTGCACTGCATGGATTTATCACAATTTATCTGTTCAGTAGGTGATGGACATTTGGATTGTTTCCAGCTTGAATTATTGTTATTAAAGCTGCTATGAGAATTTGTGTACAACTCTTTGTGAGAAAGTATGTTTTCATTTCTCTTGGGTAGTTATCTCAGTGGAATTGTTGGATCACATTGTAAGGGCATGTTTAACATCACAAAATATTACCCAACTCATTTCCAACAAGTTTGCACTACTCTGTGGTTCTATATCCCCACTAACCCTTGGGATTTTCATTCTTTTTAACAGCTCCTAGTAGGTGTGAAGAGGTATATAACTGTAGATTTAATTTGCATTTCCCTGGAGACTAATGATACTGTGCACATTTTCATGTGCTTTTTGGTCATTCCTATATAGTATACATTCAAATATTTCACCTTTTTTTTTGAGTTGTGTCTCCTTATTATTGAGTTGTAAGAGTTCCTTATATATTCTGGATGCAACCACTTTGCCAAATACATTTTACATATATTTTATCCCAATCTGTGACTTGCCTTTTTAAATTCCCAAGGCTTTTTTTAAAAAAAAGCACAGATTTTTAATTCTGATAAAATCCAAGGGTTTTTTAAAAAACTTTTTTTGTATAAAAGCAAAACATGCCTAAGGAATCTTTATCTACCCTGAGGTTGTGAAAACTTTCTCCTATATTTTTTTATAGAATTTTCATAGTTGTAGCTCTTATGTTTAAGTCTATGATCCATTTGGAAAACACTTTGGTAGTTTCTTATAAATTCAAACATATACTTTCCACTAAACCCAGCAATTCCACTCCTATTCTTCAAGAATAATAAAAATATATGCCACAGGGGCGGAGCAAGATGGCGGAGGAGTAGGAGACCTGGATTTCGTCTCTTCTCAGGAATTCAGCTGGATAGGGATCAAACCATTCTGAACACCTACAAACTCAACAGGAGATCGAAGAAAGGAATAGCAACAACTCTGAACAGAAAAGCGACCACTTTCTGGGAGGTAGGACGTG
>NW_028008493.1:0-913 GCF_054177405.1 Leptonychotes weddellii | reverse complement strand
ACCTCAACTTGCAAACTCTTTTCGTCTCTGTGCTCCCGTGTCCTGTTCCACTCCCAGACATATAATCTTGTTGGAATTTTAGCAGACACCTTTATTATTCTGTGCAAAGCTCGTTTGGCAAATTCAGTTTGTGACTTAATCTGCACACTGAGTGAGTGTTTTCACTCATGTAAGCATGGCTCAGCTACGGTAGCCAGGCACACACTGGGTGTTTCCGTACTTCAACATTAGAAAAAATGTCCACAACTGTTTTAGAGCATAAATCCCGATAAATCTGTGCCAAGCGACAGGGAGCCTGCGCTAGTCAGGTGAGGCGGTCCTCGATCCCGCGTAATGTGGCATGAAACGGGACGCGCCTCGGCAGCCCTCACGGCAGCCCTGGCGGTAGGACCCCATCACAGCGAATTAAGGTCACCGTAACAGTGGCTGATGGGATCCGCTTTGCAACATATCGCATCATAAACAGATAAGGGAAGAGAAATGGCCCTTTTCCTCCACTCGGAATCCTGTAGAATGGATAGAAGCCTCTGCTGTGTCTGCTGCAATGGTCTTTAAACACCAGGGAGCAGACACTCCAGGGCTGTTCATAAACACAAAACCGAGGGACAGGACGGAGTGACTGCAGAGGGCCAAGCATGACCCGGTGGCTTCTCAAAGACCCGTCCACTAAGTGGTCGTTAAACATGGAGACAGGGAAGGCTGCAGGGTCCAAACTGGAGACACGCTTGCAGAGCTCCGAGGAGGTTTCTAGGAAGAAACAGCCAACTGGCTTTAAGAACTGCACCCTTTAGCGATAATATGATGTTTTTAAAGACCTAAGACTAATGATTTTGACAGTAAAGAGTCTTCTTAATGTAGTTTTCCTTTTAATTTTGGGGGGAAGGTGGGGATTGGAATAGTCATGTGGTTTCTT
>NW_028008492.1:0-913 GCF_054177405.1 Leptonychotes weddellii | reverse complement strand
AATAGCAGTAAGTAGCAAAACCACAAATATTCCCAAACATTTATAAATAATCCATGAATCAAAAACAAAACATAATGAAGGAAACTATAAAAATATTTTGAACTACATAACAATGAAAATAAAACATTAAAAATTGGGGGCTGCAGTAAAAGCTATCTCAGAAGACATTTATAGCTTTAAAGTTTACACTGAAAAGAAGAAAAACCTAAAGTCAATGACCATAGATTACATTTTAAGCAGCTAGAGGAATAAAGAAGCAAAGCAAATAAAAAGTAATTTGAAGAAAGAGAATATAAAGGTAAGAGCAGAAATAAACAAAATAATGAACAGACAACAATAAAGATAATTAAAACCAGAAGCTGGTTCTTTGAAAAGAGCAACAAAATTTATAAGTCCCTGGTTGCACTGATCAACAAAAGAGAGAGGGCACAAATCAGCATATCAGGACTGAAAGAGACCATAAACCAGTTTAATAAATGGTCAAATACTTGAGCAGACACTTCACAAGAGAAAGTCTGAATATAAGGACCTGAAAAGATCCTCAATGTCATTAGTCATGGGGGGAAATGCAAATTAAAAGCATAGTTAGAGATCATCATTAAGGCTCATCAAATGACTAAAAGTTTGAAAGACCAGTAATACTAAGTGTCAGGGAGAATGTGTAGCAATCATCATGTTTTGTTTCTGGGAGAGTGAACTGGAATGTTCTCTTTGGAAAGGAGCTTGGCACTCCATTCAAAGTGAATCACATACATACCCAGCGATTCCACTCCCAGATATTTACCCAAGATAAATTAAAATACCTGCCCCCCAAAAAATACTTATATGTGAATATTCATAGAGGCTTGATTCAAAATGTCCACAAACTGCAAATAACTCAAATGTCCATCAATACTTAAATGGAAAAAAAAAA
>NW_028008491.1:0-913 GCF_054177405.1 Leptonychotes weddellii | reverse complement strand
CATATTCAGAGTTATCAAATCATCCTCAATATCTAATTTTAATATATTTTCATTACCCCAAACAGAATCCTACACCACATTCCAGTTTCCCCTCCCTTAAGCCCTGAAAGCCACGGAACTAGTTTCTATCTCTGGAAATGTGTCTAGACATTTCCTCTAAATAGAATTTTATATATGTGTTCTTTTGTGATTGACTTCTTTCACCTAGCATAATGCTTTCAAGGTCAATCCATATTGAAGTATGTATCAATGCATCATTGATTTGTATTGCCAAATAATATGTCATCATATATTTTTGGTTTTTTATCATTCATCAATTGATGGACATGTGGATTGTTTCTACTTTGGGATTATTATGAATAATGCTACTATGAATACTCTTTTGTAACTTGTGAGATGGACATGTTTTATTTCTCTTTCTTGGGTATATACCTGGGAGTGGAATTTCTGGTTACCTAAGCCTAGGTAACTAACTATAGGCTTAGGATTTTGAGGATCTATCACACTGTGCTCTAAAGTGGCTGCACTGTTTTACAATCCTACCAGTAATGTATCAGGGCTCCAGTTTCTCTACAACTTTGTCGATGTCTGTTATTATCTTTTTCATTTATTTTAGCCATCTTAGTGGATATGAAATAGTATAGCAGTATGGTGATTCACATTTCTCTGGTGACTAGTAATGTTGAGCATCTTTTCTTGCGCTTATTGACAATTTGTATACCTCCTTAGGATGAGGGTCTGTTCAGATCTATTGCCTATTTTATAGTGAGTTTTCTTTATATTATTGCTTTGTAAGACATCTATTTTTTTTAATTTATTTTTTTATTCTTTTTTTTTTAAATGCTAATTTATGCTAGCTGTTATTATTATTATTTTTTTAAAGATTTATTTATTTATTTGACAGAGAGAGACA
>NW_028008490.1:0-913 GCF_054177405.1 Leptonychotes weddellii | reverse complement strand
GGGGAGCCCAGCTGTCATTTGCTGACTGTTGTTTGGAAGCAGAATGGACAGAGGCAGGACATTTTCACACCGCCATTTTGATTAAATGGCCATTACCGAATAGAAAACGTTTTTTGTTGTTAGTAAGATTTCAAACTCCAGCTAAGGCATATTTTGTGTGGGTTTCATCATTTTGTGTGTAAGTGAATTAATCAGTGGCTGCAACAGCTTTTATATTTTTTAAACTAGAATCTGAATATAGTTTATGGAATTTTAAAGCTAGAAGTGCCCTAAACATTACATTATCCAAGCTTGTCTTTTTTTTTTTTACACAAGGAAATTAAGGATCAGAGATACTATGTGGAACGCATTAAAAAATTTTAGTGCTGATCACAACAGACAACCTTGACACTCACCCCACCCCAGCATCTTCTCCTCTGACAAGGCTTGTTTGGGGGAGGAGTGTCAGGGGATGGGTGAGGGTGATTGATCTACCCATCATTTAGTAAAAATAATCCTGAGAGATAGTGCTTTTTTTTAAATCAGAAATCCACTTTTTAAAAATTGAGGTATGGTGGACATACAATATTTTATTAGTTTCAGGTGTCCGACATAGTGATTCTGCGATTACTCAGTGCTCACTATGATGAGCGTGGTTACCATCTGTCACCATCCCATGCGATTACAGTATTATTAGCTATATTCCTTATGCAGTTCTTTTTATCCCCATGAGTTATCATTCTATAACTGAAAGTTTGTGCCTCTTAATTCCCTTCTTTTATTTCACCCATCCCCCGCCCCTCTCCTCCCTGGCGACCCCCGGTTTGTTCTCTGTGTTAATGAGTCTGCTTCCATTTTTGGTCATCCATTTGTTTTTTTTAGATTCTACATATAAGTGAAATCATATGGTATTTGTCTTTCTCTGTCTGTCTTA
>NW_028008489.1:0-913 GCF_054177405.1 Leptonychotes weddellii | reverse complement strand
GCGGGGAGACCTCTAAGGACACAGATCGGTCCCGTTAGGCCCAGAAGCTGCATCTCAGCAGTCATCCTGGGGGCCCCCCTGGAGGCTTTGCCCTGCCACCTGCCCCCCGCTGCACAGTCCTCTGAGCCCGTCCACGGCAAGACTGACCACTGAGCATCACGCCCGGGGTGGCACCCCCACCCGAACTGCCGCCCAGGTCCCTCCCGACATGCCCGAGAAGAGATGGGGCGCCAGGACCACGTGAGAGCCCCACTGGCGGGGCTGGTGCCCGGCCCCCGAGCCAAACAGCCCGCCCGGCTGTGAGGAGCCGCCAACTACCACCAGCTCTGTGCTGATTAGTAATGATGTGTTTAATAGAAATTTCAAGGTTCATTACGGGATGTGGATTAATTAAATGGAGAGGGAAGATAATGAAAGATATTCCCACCGGACACATAACGGAGCAGGCCTGCTGTGGCGGGAGGAGGGGATGAAACCGTGGACGTTCCAGAACACTCCGAGTTTGCCCATGCGCCGAGGAGCGAAGGCTCTGCTGTGTCCTCCAGAGCAAAGGCCGTGGTGAGGCCCTGGGGCCACAGGCAGCCCCGGGACAGGCCGGGTCTCCCTCCGGTTCTCCTTGGGACTCGGAGGGGATTTGTAGCTGCCCCCAGCAGGCTTAGCCTCACGCCCCACGTCGCTGGCTACTGTCCTCCCGCGACGGGCGCTGGCTGAGTGCACGCTGATTGCTCTCTGCGCGTTCTTCAGCGCTCTGAAGCGCTCTGGGAGGCGGGAGGGCACCAGCCGCATGGGAATCCATCGGGACGCCCCCACCTCCATGGCCAAGCAGCGCGGGAGAAGGAGCGGCTGTGGCTCGTGGCTCGGAAGACTCTGCTGGCCGAGGAGTCCTGGGGGTACCCCCAGAGTCTTCCAGGGA
>NW_028008488.1:0-913 GCF_054177405.1 Leptonychotes weddellii | reverse complement strand
AGCCCCGTGTCTGACTCCCTGCTCAACGGGGAGCCTGCTTCTCCCTCTCCCACTCCCCCTGCTTGTGTTCCCTCTCTCACTGTCTCTCTTTCTGTCAAATAAATAAATAAAATCTTTAAAAAAAAGAATTTCATTTGAAATACAATTAAAAAAATATTTAAAAAGCTCACCCATCTTGAGTAGTGATGTCCTTCAAAATCAATGGCAGGATTATGTCACCTACAACGGTAGCAAAATTAAACAATTGTTTTCCCTAGTGGGTTATGTGTACAAAATAAAATGACATTTTTTTAGAACACATTCTTTTGCCCATGAAAATCCGATAATCCACATACACGTTTTCTGAAAAATATAGTGGATCAGTAAGGGTTGAACCAGAGAAGCAGAACCAATAGGGGAGAGGGGTGGGAGGAGAGAGAGAGTAGATAGATACAGATATAGATAGATGGATAGATAGAGAGAAAATAGATATTTTCATTTATTGCAAAGAATTGGCTTACACCATTGTGGGAATTGTCTAAGTAAGTCTGAAGTCCATAGGGTGGGAATCAGGAAGGGAAGATGATTAGTAGACCCATGAGTATGAGCTAAAGCCTGGAGTCGCCAGGCTCAGTGAAGACCTAAACATCTCTTTTTTTTAGGGGCATACCTGATAAGGTCAGACACATCTAGGATCATCTCCCTTTTGATTAACTTAATGTAAAATAATTGGGGATTCTAATTACAGCCCCCAAATCCCTAGATTCATGTGTGATTGAATAACTGAAGACTGTATTTTAGCCTAGCCAATTTGGCACATCAAAAAGCCATCACATATAAGGATAAAATAAATTGGGTTTAAAGTCCGATTTTCAATGCTTATTGGAAAAAGTTTGACAATCTTGCTTTTTTGTTATTTGTTTTGAGCTGAAAG
>NW_028008487.1:0-913 GCF_054177405.1 Leptonychotes weddellii | reverse complement strand
CAAGAACGCCATTAAACATCCCCCACAGAGCAGGGCGGCCCCCCAACAAAGGAGTATCAGGCCCCAAATGTGAACAATGGTCAGGCTGAGAACACTGCTCTGCTCTATGCTCCTCTGAGTCCAAGTTAGTGTTAAGTACTGAGTGAACAGTACCAGAAGAGAGAAAGGAATTATCTTTGATAGAAGCTATCCTCAATTGCCTCAGGATCCACAGTGGCTTCCGGGAGCCAGAAAGTCAATAGAAACCAGGAAACTCAGGGATGAAAACCCAGTAATAAGAGCATGATTAGGCCCAGGTACAGAAGTGAATTAGAGGCAGATTTAAGACTTTAAAGCAGGCAAATCAAAGGAATAATGGTCCCTGCACTCTAAATGCAGGAGGGAAGATAAGCCAAAATAGCATGAGGAGACTTGACTGAATAAAGCCCAACTGAACAAATGCATACGGGGCGAAAGCAAATGCAAAGGGTAATTGAGACAATGGGGAAAGGGGAGGATGTGAGGAGAAACTCACTTCACATGAGGAGTTGCAGAGGTAATCTAAGAGAAAACAAAAGCTCTTTCCAAGACTACGGTTCCAAAGAACCTTTGAGAGGATATCCACATTATCTGGATGTAAAGATCCTGCCTCCTGGAAACAATAATGACAACACTCCACTGTCCTTTGTCTGCTTTAGTGAAATACGACGTGGGACAGCCTGAAAAGCCGGAGTTGCGCTCATGCCTCTAATGGGCTCAAAGACACTGGCAAAGAGAAGGAGCCCAGCATGTTTCAAGGAAAATGGGGAGCAAGTACAAAGGAGGTAAATGATACCTCAAAGGCTTCGTCAAATAGTTCGGGAAGCCCACTCTGAATACAGAGGTGAAGGGCTGGTGCAGAAGCATCTACTGACATAAAGATGTCAACCCCTCT
>NW_028008486.1:0-913 GCF_054177405.1 Leptonychotes weddellii | reverse complement strand
GTGAGGCCTGGGCAGGCTCAGGGCTCTGCTTCTGGCTACATTTCGGGGTGAGGAGGGAGCAGGGCCCACTCCTAGTCCTTAACTTCCACGTGATTCCTCTAGCACGTCTCACCTGCTCATGACTGGGGAGTTTAACCAGCGCTCAGATGAGGAGAACATCCAGGTCCCTGAAGATTGCCAAGGTATCCCTGAGCCCTGTCCCACTGGCCTGGGGGGCTCAGCCGAGGGGCTCGGGGCAGGAGCAGGAAGGACAAGACCCTTGGGCTGCTTGAGACACAGGAGCCCAGGGGTGGATGGGGCTGCCCTCTGAATTCTCATTCCGGGCTCCTGTGGGTCTGTTTCTTCCACGGGCCGCCAGAGGAAGAGCTTATCTCTTTGCAACCTGCAGATTGCCAGCGAATCCGAGGGCTTGATTTTGTTGTTCTGGCTCTGCCCTATAGGTTTTCAAGAACCCCAAGTTCAACATGCTGACCGTCCAAAATGACATCACCCTGCTGAAGTTGGCCACGCCCGCCCGCTTCTCCCAGACCGTGTCCCCCGTGTGCCTGCCCAAGGCGACAGACGAATTCCCCCCTGGTTTGCTGTGTGTCACCACCGGCTGGGGAAGGACCAAGTACAACGGTGAGCAGGACCTGGCGTTTCCCCCCAGGAGATGTGTCTGCGCTTGGGGCTGCCTGAGTAGCAGGAGTCTCCAGGGGGGCACCCCTGTGGCTTTTTTTTTTTTTTTTCTTGTCTAAATTGCAACACAGCCATAAATCTTTCCATTTCTTTATTCAAAACCCTCCTGGGGAGCCTGGATGGCTCAGTCGGTTAAGCGTCTGCCTTCTGCTTGGGTCATTCCCGGGGTTCTGGGGTTGGGCCCTGCGTCGGGCTCCCTGCTCAGTGGAGAGCCTGCTTCTCCCTCTGCCTCTGC
>NW_028008485.1:0-913 GCF_054177405.1 Leptonychotes weddellii | reverse complement strand
CCGTGGATACTTTCTGTTAATATCAATAAAAATTATAAAACAACAGGTTTCCCCCCTAATAATACTGAGAATATAGTAATAGCATAAAATGATGTTGATCAATTAATTAATAAAGGCAGAACTCGAGTTGGCAGGAGGAAGAGAAACTATAATATAAGCTATTTCTTCTTTTTCAAAATAGGAAAAAAACACCAATAAAACTTATACTATTGGAAAATTTGTTTAAAAAAAGAATCTTCTCTTCCTTTCACTAGAAAGTTCTGACAAGGTCCATCGTGTAGGTATATGGAAGAAAACCCAAAGGAAGTTGTCATTTGGGAGAACCTGTTAACAGTTTAAAAAGTTCAAACTCTGCTTTTATGATTTGAGCACTGTCTCCAGCTGATCATCTCCTAGAACTTCATACTCTAGAAATATTTAACATCTTTGATGCCTCCTTGTCTTTGTGTTTGATGTAGACTCTCCCAATTCAAATGTACATGTTTTTATCCAAAAACATCTATTTATCTGTCAAAACTCAACTCAGCACTCACCTGACCCAAGGATCTTTCCTTCATACTGCTGACCACCCTGATGCTCTCCACCCGCCTCCTAAAATCCTCCAATCTCAGATCCTAGAACCTGTTCCTTTTGCTGCACTCATTCCCATTCAGTGTATGGGCAATGGTGTTTATGCACACCTGCCTTTCTTCCTATATTGAAGACAAGGGGTTAAGGATTAATTTGTACTCATCAGTATAATTCCAACATTGAGCCAAGGGTTTGATAAACAATACAATTTGATGAATTTGTGATTGAATGAGTGGGCCCCGACTCTAATCATTTTGATGGTTTTATTAGTGTACATTTACTCATTTGCCCACTATTTTTCTTTTTTAGTAGCTTTACTGAGATCTCATTTATATATCATAAT
>NW_028008484.1:0-913 GCF_054177405.1 Leptonychotes weddellii | reverse complement strand
AGCCCCGTGTCTGACTCCCTGCTCAACGGGGAGCCTGCTTCTCCCTCTCCCACTCCCCCTGCTTGTGTTCCCTCTCTCACTGTCTCTCTTTCTGTCAAATAAATAAATAAAATCTTTAAAAAAAAGAATTTCATTTGAAATACAATTAAAAAAATATTTAAAAAGCTCATCCATCTTGAGTAGTGATGTCCTTCAAAATCAATGGCAGGATTATGTCACCTACAACGGTAGCAAAATTAAACAATTGTTTTCCCTAGTGGGTTATGTGTACAAAATAAAATGACATTTTTTTAGAACACATTCTTTTGCCCATGAAAATCCGATAATCCACATACACGTTTTCTGAAAAATATAGTGGATCAGTAAGGGTTGAACAAGAGAAGCAGAACCAATAGGGGAGAGGGGTGGCAGGAGAGAGAGAGTAGATAGATACAGATATAGATAGATGGATAGATAGAGAGAAAATAGATATTTTCATTTATTGCAAAGAATTGGCTTACACCATTGTGGGAATTGTCTAAGTAAGTCTGAAGTCCATAGGGTGGGAATCAGGAAGGGAAGATGATTAGTAGACCCATGAGTATGAGCTAAAGCCTGGAGTCGCCAGGCTCAGTGAAGACCTAAACATCTCTTTTTTTTAGGGGCATACCTGATAAGGTCAGACACATCTAGGATCATCTCCCTTTTGATTAACTTAATGTAAAATAATTGGGGATTCTAATTACATCCCCCAAATCCCTAGATTCATGTGTGATTGAATAACTGAAGACTGTATTTTAGCCTAGCCAATTTGGCACATCAAAAAGCCATCACATATAAGGATAAAATAAATTGGGTTTAAAGTCCGATTTTCAATGCTTATTGGAAAAAGTTTGACAATCTTGCTTTTTTGTTATTTGTTTTGAGCTGAAAG
>NW_028008483.1:0-11945 GCF_054177405.1 Leptonychotes weddellii | reverse complement strand
CCTCCATCAACCCTCAGTTTGTTTCCTCAAGAGTGTCTTATGGTTTGCCTTTTTTTTTTTTTTAAGAATTTCTAATATCTCATATAAATCATTCAGTCATTTTTTAAATTTGAGAATAATTCTCATGTCTTAACTTGTCTTGGTAGGTTGTTTTATGGGCTATTTGCAAAACTGACCAATAATACCAGTGGACTATTGTGTTTCACCTGATCTAGCAGCTTTCTAATTAGGAACAATTTGCTGATAGGCCTGACATTCATAATTCTTGATGCTACACTGAGCTGGAAGCTGTTATTCAAAGTACAGAATATTGAGAAAGGTTTTTGTTACGTCATTTCAAAATTCTCAGCCAATAGAAATGATACAATACAGTGTATGAGGTTAAATGCTAAATATGTAAAGTATCTAACAGGCCGAGGGAGGTGTGATGTGTAGTATTCAGGACACTCAGGAGTTCTTACGTCCTCATGAGGAGGTGGAGACCTCAAGTCTAGTAACCTTTCCATCCCCCAATCATGTTGTTTAAGTGTTTTAATGTTGCCTTTTGCCTTTCTTCTCTTTCTAGGTACCTATTATTAAATTAACAGATTCTTTTACTGAAGTGAAAGTTGATATCAGCTTTAATGTACAGAACGGTGTGAGAGCAGCCGACCTCATCAAAGATTTTACCAAGGTCAGAGAATTCATAGTGTGGATTCAGTGAGACTCGGAGAAAGGGACTTCTGTTTGGAGGTTCTGATATGCTTTGCGAAACTGTTTTGATGTGTCCATTGCTGACAAGTGCTTCTTTGCTGTGCGGTGGCCTTACTTTCCTTGAATCTGCTTGTAATAATCAGTAATTTATAATGGGACCTCAAGTCAAGGGTTTGGAAAACTTTTGAAGAACTTCTCTGCTCTCGATCCTTCCTTTTAGGGGAGATAAGGACTGAAATGCTGAATAATCATTCTTGTCTGCTTTTTTTTTTTTTTTTAAAGATTTTATTTATTTGAGAGAGAGAGAATGAGAGAGAGCACATGAGAGGGGGGAGGGTCAGAGGGAGAAGCAGACTTCCCGCCGAGCAGGGAGCCCGATGCGGGACTCGATCCCGGGACTCCAGGATCATGACCGGAGCCGAAGGCAGTCGCCCAACCAACTGAGCCACCCAGGCGCCCATTCTTGTCTGCTTTTAATCTCTTAGGAGTGTAGATGAAGAACCTCCTGAGCCCCCCAAGTCACTTGTAAGGTAGTTCCTGCAGGTTTCCCTACTTTGTCTTGAGGTGACCTAATGTCTGTTTTCATTTGTTCGACGTTCTTCCAAGACAGGGAAGAATTTGTCAGCATCTTCAGAACATTCACATGCGTACACGTCAGCCTTTTTCTGCTTAAGCTAAAAACTGTTAACTGCTTTGGTTCACCTAGAATATCTTTTCTATCCATTCAGAATACTTTTTTTTTTATCAACTCTACAGATTTCACCTATTTCGTTTCTTTGTGAGAAAAAAAATTTACCTTACCGTGTTGTAAACATTATATTCTTGTATAAATGTGCAGAGTACAGGAAAGCAGAGAAAGAAAAAGATTGTTCATAATCCTGCTCTTTTGGAGGTGTTTGGTGTGTGGAAATTTTCTTTTTCCCAGAAAAGAAACCTTTTTTTTAAATTGAGAATAATACGTGTGATAGAAAATTTACCAATATCAGAGGAAAATGAAAAATGAGTCACTTTTATACTTTATGCTTAAATCAACTTCATGGGATTTACCATCATCAAGCTTTCCTTTTGGCTTGTTTATCCTCTTGAAATTTTTGTTTTTCCAAGAAATTTTTAAATTTTATGCGAACTCTATTATCTTTTCCTCCCCACCCCCCTCCTCTCCAGCAACCCTCAGTTTGTTTCCTATGATTATCCTCTTGAAATTTTTAACAAAAGGAATAATATGCTATATACACATCGTCTCATATTTTTTGGAGGTTTTCATATCAGCACAGACAGGTTTCCTTCATTCTTTTCACTGACAACGCAGTAGTCCTTTGTCAGGCTACCCCATGCTTTGTGTCGTACTGCCCTGGTGATGTTCCCAGGGTTTTTTGCTTTCACAGAAAGTGCTTGAACATCCTTCTATACCTGCATCTTTCTTTACACTTGTAAAATTATTTGTAGGAAGATTCTGGAAGTGGAGTTTCGGGGTCAAAGGGTATATGCAGATCAAATTCTGTTGGAAATTTGCCTGATTGTGCTTTAAAGAGACCATCTATTCATGTCTTCAACCATAATGTTTAAGAATGATTATTTCTCCAAAGATTTTTTGTTATTTTTCATGCTTGCTTTCTTTGACATGATTTGCAAAAGCATAAACTTTGTTGTTTCTTTTGGAAGCAGTATGTGTTCATTCTAAGTGTCAAGAACAAGCTAGAAATCACTAGTAATTCTACCCCTCCTAGATAGTGGCCATTAAGACTTCTTTCTAGATGTTTGGGTCTGCTCTGTTCCCCTCAGCGTCCTTAGCCTAGCGCCTGGCTTGTGGAGAGCACTTAAGGAGTCCGTGCTTGAGTAAAAGACGGACTCGCTGTCCGTGTTTGCCAGCTAAGGGGTTCTCACCCATCTCTGTAAAGCGTGCAAGGTGGGTCTGTGTGTGGTCTGCTGCCCACATGGAAGACAGCAGGCAGGACTGCCCCTGCCCCTGCTCCGGCACTGGGCACAGTCATCTGAAAGACCCTGGTCCGCTTGCTGGAGCACCCCCTGAGAAAAGCAATTCCTTCAAACTCACTGACTTAGTGCATATCGCCTTAAGAATTGGTCCTGTACTGTTTCTGTTACCTGTTTACAAGTCAATAGCGTATGGTAATAAATAATTTAATATGGTGAAAAATAAATATTCAATATGGTAATAAACATGGTAATAAATAAATGTCATCAAATATATATTGCTAGTGTTTCTGTCCCATGGTGAGTACTTAGATGCCATTATTTACATCTACCTGTTTTAGATTTTTAGATGTGAGAAGAAAATCCTTATAATTACTTACAGCTTACTTTTTTCTAGCTTGCTCTTAAAATAGAAAATTAAGTGTATTGGATATCTCCACTAAAGTTTGTAATGTAAGGACCAGTTTATGCTCCTGATAATGCTTAGCACAGTTACTGAAATAGGAATTCACTGAAAATATAATTTTCTTTTTCAGAAATATCCTGTATTACCATACTTGGTTTTAGTATTGAAACAATTCTTATTACAGAGGGACCTTAATGAAGTATTTACAGGTGGAATTGGTTCATATAGTCTCTTTTTAATGGCAGTCAGTTTCCTTCAGGTAAGTTGTTTGATTATACCATGCCTAGTGTACACCAAAATAAAATAAATCAATTCAGAATCATTTTGGGAAAAAATTTAGATCAAGTTCTAATTGGAATGCTTCCCTTAATTATGACTCCTTTAAACTGGGTACCTTTTTATAATTTCACAAATAAGCATTTTTAAATCCCAGGAAAGAACTTTTTTTCTTTTTAATCCCATACGTTCTAGTAGTTTTGAGAATTTTCACTCAGATTTTAACATGCATAGGTGTGGCGTGGTTTTCCTAAGTGTAAATAGTAGTGTAAATGCCAAAAACAAGAATATCTTCTAAGCCTCTAGGAAGTTCAGCTGGAATTGGGACCTGCTATCTGGGTAGAATGAGTTTGAAGTCCTAATTGGTCTGAATGTATTTGTGAGGCACGGTGTCGCTCGTGAGGCCGAATGGCTTCCCTGATGTGTTGGGGCCACGTCAGCCCGTCAGCGTCCTGGGGCAGCTGTAAAGTTCAGCCTTGAATTTTATAAATAGATTGTCCGCCACTGTTGTGCACCCTTGGGCTCTCGTGTTGCCTGTAACAGCAATACAGCTGCTGTGCCTCAGTTTTCCTGTCGGCTGCTAGCCTAACCGAAACTAGAATAGTACTGTTTTGTCAAAGTTAGGATGTCACTGATTCTCCCCACCTTGATAATTCAGAGAAAATCCAATATAATTTCTTTTTTTTTTTTTTTTTCTTTCCCGGTTTTAGTTACATCCCAGGGAAGATGCTTGCATCCCCAATACAAACTATGGTGTTCTCTTAATAGAATTTTTTGAATTATATGGACGACACTTCAATTATTTAAAGACTGGCATCCGGATAAAGGATGGTGGTTCATATGTGGCCAAAGATGAAGTACAGAAAAATATGCTCGATGGCTACAGGCCATCGATGCTTTATATTGAAGATCCTTTACAACCAGGTATTGAAATTAGGTAAATTTGTGGGCATTCAAAGAAAGGGCATTGTCAGTATTGCATTTTAAACTCTCTTTAGAGGAGGGGTACCCGGCTGGCTCCGTCATTGGAGCATGTGACTCTTGATCTTGGGGTCGTGAGTTCGAGCCCCACGTTGGGTGCAGAGATTACTTAAATAAATAAATACATCTTTAAAATAAAATCTCTCTTTAGATGAAAAATGAAAGATTAACTTCTGATTGTATTCATTCTTTTTCATAAAAATATTTTGTAAGAAAACATACGAAAACACACACACGCGTGTGTGCATATACACCAGGAAAACACGCCGCGTCCTCCCAGTGCGTTGGGAGTAGAATCCATTTGACCCTGAGAGGCCGAGGAGTATAGGTATTAGCCGTTGGGGGTGTTTGTGAACAATGTGAAGGCCGTTTTTCTGCTTTGTTGTGTCCTCCTTGCCCCTGATTCCAGCCTATTGTCAGTCAGGGCTTTAAGTGAGGTTTCTGAAGTCCTCAGGGACAATGAGCATAATATACCTCAGAAACAATGAGCGAAAGGGCTCAAAGAGACCGTTCATTTTCCTTTTGGGCCCCTTCTTTCCTCTTTTAATTTTGCATGGTCTCCCTGTGCCTTCTCCAGCTTCACGTTGGCTTGAAAGGGACCAGCAGGCCCTTTTCTTGCTTACGTGGGGTTATGTTTATTTGCTTGTATCCTAGTTTTTCTGGGCAATATATTTTTCTTGCTATAATTCTAAAGTATTTAGATTCTACATTATCAGACTTCAGTGGAGATGCTTTTAGTCATTTGCTTAACTGTGTTAACTTTGAAAGTGGAGAAGAAGAGGGAGTTCAGAGAGAGAGTAGTTGCCTAGGGGCTCTTTTGTGGCTGATTGTGCCATATCACAAACATAGTTCTGCGTGTTTATTCACTGAGGAAATGTTTATCGGGAGGCTACTCGACGCAAAGGGCACAAAGATTTTCAGCAAGTGGTCCTTGCTCTTCGGGAGCTCATAATTTCCTGCCAGAGATATTTAGATAGCTAATAGAAACAAAAGATGGGGATGTCTCGTTTAGCTTGGTTTCACTCTTAGGAGAGAGCAGGCAGTTAACTCCTTTTGTTTGCATGACTGTATTGTGGGATAGTCCCTGTTGGACCGGAATGCATTTAGGCAATTTATATGCCATAACGTACTTACTGCGTGATACACAGGTTCAGAGCCTGAGGAGTTGTGGGGACGACCGCCTGCCCAGACTCTTTGTACAACTGTAGCAGGAAAGCAATTGCCCTTGCTCTTCTGGAAGAGGGCCCATGAGCATTTAGTTCTTATTAAGCAATGGTCACGCTTACTGTCTTCTATATACATTTCTTTTAAAGGTAACGATGTTGGAAGGAGTTCATATGGGGCCATGCAAGTGAAACAGGCCTTTGATTATGCCTATGTTGTTTTGAGTCACGCTGTATCGCCAATAGCCAAGTATTATCCCAACAACGAAACAGAGAGGTAAAGGTTTAACTAAAGTCAGCCCATTGGGTCAGAATTGGTTGTGGCTTCTTATCTCCAAATTAATGACCCCCCCCCTTTTTTTCTTTAAACCCATGCAGCATATTAGGTAGAATAATTAGAGTAACGGACGAAGTTGCCACGTACAGAGATTGGATATCAAAGCAGTGGGGCTTGCAGAATAGGCCGGAGCCTTCGTGCAATGGTAAGAGTTTCTCACTGATTGATTGACTGAGCATTCGTGGCTTTTCTGTGTTGTGTGTGTTTAATGGGAAGAAACGTTTTCCAATCTTTTGCCACTCTTTCAGGAAATGGTGTTACCTTGATAGTAGATACTCAGCAGTTAGATAAATGTAATAATAATCTATCTGAAGAAAATGAAGCCCTTGGAAAATGTAGAAGTAAAACTTCGGAATCTCTTAGTAAACACTCTTCAAACTCTTCATCAGGTCCAGTGTCTTCCTCTTCTGCCACACAGTCCAGCTCCAGTGATGTCGTAAGTATGAGCACATGGCTTTTCTGCCCTAGAGACCTGGGAGCCCGGGGTGGGGGCGGGTGGGGGGCTCTGTCTAGACGGCTAAGCCTAACTCCTTTTCTTACTGGTTCCTGGGAGATTTTAATAAGGTCACTGATTGTACACGTCCCCAACACTGGATTGAAATTTTCAAGCATCCAGCAGGAGTGAAAGAATTTCAGTGAGCGTCCGTATATATTACCATCAGATCCTACAGTTGACGTGTCACTTGCTTATCCCATAGCCAGCCATTCATTCATCCCTCTGTCCACCAATTCATCTTATTCTTTGATACATTTCAAAGTAAGTTACGGGCACTTCCCCCAAGTACAGCAGTGTGCTCCTCACTAACCAGAGTTCAGCGTTTGGTTAGGTTTTTCTTTCGATATAAAATGGGTTGTACCTCACTAAATCTTAACAACTGTATACACGTGTGTAACCCCACCTATAACAAGACATAGACTATTGCCATCATCCCAGAGGAGTCCTTCGTGACACTTTCCCATCAGTCCTGAATTCCACCCCGGAGGTAACCGCTGTTAGGATTTTCTGATTGCACAGGTTGGTTTTGCGTGTCCCAGAATTTCACATAAGTGGAATGATGATAGTGTATACTCTTTTGCGTAAGGCTTCTTCCACTCCATAATGTTTTTGAGCTTCTTGATTGAAGTTTCAAAAATTGAGATATAATTCACTATTTTAAAATGCGCAGTTCAGGGGTTTTCAGTGTATTCACGCTGCTGTGCAGCCATGAGCACTAAGTCCGGGACGTGACCGTCACTCTGGAAAGACACCTGGTAGCAGCCCCTCACAATTCCTCCTTCCCCGAGGCCCCTGGCAGCCCTGCGCCAACTGTCCGGCGCCAGCCCTGACGGAATTCTCAGGAGCGGTTATACCCGCAGTTACTTTCCCTCATCAGGTTGAGCTTACTTCATTGAAATATAAAATGGGCTTACCAATTATTTGAATTTTGACTTTAGCAAGCGTATGAACTAAAGAGGAATCTAAATACGGAAGGGACGTAATGTTATGTTGTTGTTGCTGACCATGTATCATAATGGAGTCACGAATCCTCACATTGCACGAGCCCCCATGTGGAGGACGCAGCTGAGCTGCGTGTCACAGACGCAGTGGGGCGGGAGCAGAGCCGGCCTCAGGAGGGAGCCTTAGGGACGAGGAGCGTGGGCCTCTGAGCCGCTGGGTAGAGTGTGCAGGTGAAGGGGAGCCCTGAGGGGAGACGTGGCACAACCCTGGCCCAGGCAGCCTAGGAACAGCTGGCGCGCAGCCCACTGTCTCCAGGAAGCTCTTCACCACGTGGGGTGTTCGGTTGGAGGCCTCACTGACTGGTCATCGCAGACTTGCAGAAATGGAGCCTTTTGAACCAACCATTTTGGTTTTGGTTGAGTCAGGGACCTAGGGCCTTGTCTTGGCCACGTTCTTTCCACAGTACCAGGGTTCATTTCCTGTAAATAGATGTGCAGATAAACTTGGACCTCTGTGAGCCCCGATTAACAAGGTCAGGCGTGGGCAATAGATTTAGCAACAAACAGAGACCCTCTGATAAAATAAGCCACTGTGAATGTTTGGAGGGAAATTTGTGAAAGAAGGAAAGCTTAAGCAGTTAATTTTATAAATTCCTCAGGGTGCTTCCTTCGACTCCCAGATGTTTAAATTTAGTCCAGAGAGTACTTAGCTGAAGTTGTTTAGCCTCCTTAATACTGAATTTCTAAATTATTAATATGTCACGTTATAACCCGTATGACTTGTGTTAGGATTCCGACGCGACACCATGCAAAACCCCGAAACAGCTGCTCTGCCGTCCATCCGCCGGGAACCGAGTAGGGTCGCAAGACGTGTCCTTAGAGTCCTCTCAGGCAGTTGGGAAAATGCAGAGCACCCAAACCACTAACACCTCCAACAGCACCAACAAATCTCAGGTGTGTGGAATGTGTGTTTTTGATGGTTAGTATTCGATACAGCATACTTAGAATTTCTTACACGCGAATATATATACGTGAATGTATGTATATCTATCCATCCATCTATCCATCATGGATTTGAAGAAAACTCTAGGTTTAAAGAACAAACGTCTTTTTTTCTAAGAGGTTCCAAAGCGCAGTGCTTCTAGTAATAGGATGTCCTGAAGATCGTTAATGAGACACCATTGTAATGTAAACCTTTGTGGGAATTTATGACTGCTTCTTATAAGATGTTCCAGCCAACCCACCTTATTACAGATGGAGCATTAAAAAAATGAGTTATAAAAAGATTGACTTATACTTGAAGTAAGCTCACATGAAGCTTGTACATGACCTCACAGCAGTGTCGTGCATATCTGGGAGTAATATATCCTTTTTTTATATTTTAATATTCAGTACCTAGTTGCTTGTGTTGAAATGATTGGGCAGTGGTCAACCATGGTCAGTCAATTCCTATCAGCTTTGACTTAAAAAGGCCACAGAAAATACTCTATTTTCAGTTTTGGAGTTGCCTGAAATTTTATTAATCATGAAGAATGAATCAACATGAGGAAAGGAGCCATTTCATACTGGGCTCTGACCCTCAGTACCCTGGGGACCCTGGGGAAGGCCTCTTGGCAGTAGAGATGAACTCTTAATGTTGGTCACCTCATGTCTGACCTGACTCCTAGAATCCAGTTTACCTTAACAGCTTCATCATGTGCACCACACCCAGATCCATTTACAAGTGGCAGTTAAAGTGACAGAGAGCAGGGAAGGGGCTGCCGGTCGTGATGACCCCTGACCTGGCAGTGTACCTGTGTGTCTAAGCGCTTCTTCCAGTAATGCCATTTATGATGTAGTACCTTGGTGGATAGGTTCCTTGAGAACAGTTTCACGTTCCATGCACTCTGTTAAGAAGTCAAGGCAGTATTCCAATATTTCCATTAAAAAAGAATGGAAGAGTGTTAGAGCTCAAGAGAGTGAAACCCCTGTAGCATCGTTTTCTGCTTGCTACATAAGTCAGTGTATTCCTCGTTTTAAAAGCGCCCCAAGTCAGGTCTTAGCGAGTGCTCTGTTGAATCCACAAGACTGATGTCTCTTTGACCACTTTCTTTCTCTGCAGCATGGATCAGCAAGGCTCTTTCGTTCTTCCAGCAAAGGCTTCCAAGGTACAACTCAAACAAGCCATGGTTCCTTGATGACAAACAAACAGCATCAAGGCAAATCAAATAATCAGTATTACCATGGCAAAAAGAGGAAACACAAGAGGGATGCCCCCCTCTCAGACCTTTGTAGATAGTCGGCGTTGTACGATGGACTGTCTTCTGTGTGCAGTGATCTCGTGCTCAGGACAGTTGGATAGGGACTCCTGGCATTCGGGAGCCTTACGCTGTTCAGACTCTGATTTAGCAACTGCGTTTTTTCCCAGCTCGCCACGGAATGGATCATGAAGACTGACAACTGCAAAAACAAAAAGCAAGCAAAAAAGGGGGAAAAAAAAAAAAAGGCTGCTCATTTGATAAGTCATATGCTACAACAGGGTCATTTTAAGATTTAAAGCTTGAATGTAAAATAAATCTATTTCTCATTGGCTTTATGCAGAGTTATAGGGAATAGTATTCAGTGTGGGTAGGGTGATAGAAACAAAAACCGATTTCAGAGGATGGGGTGGGGAAAGAAAACAAAAGTATCTCATAGGAAGTCCAGATTCCAAAGGGGAAAGTGATCTGTGCATGTTTTCTTTTTCTTTTTTTTTTAATATTTTTGCATATATTTACCATTTTATTGTGTGTATATATAGATGACCATATAGGAAATTGATATTTGTAATAGTGGATTTGTTAATACTTTTTACATAACATTACTGTTTAAATTGTAAACAGATTTTTCTCAGGATTAGTTTGAAAAATAATCTGACTTGTCATCTTAACATCCATATATAGGGAAGTGATTAGTTCTATTACTCAATTTGTTTTCCTCAGCATTGAAATGACTTACTAGAACCCTTGTGACCTGCTGCAAAAATTTTTCCTCTCTAAAGAAAAGGTTTATGGTGGCAAATGACGTTTTATTTTGTAAAAAAAAAAAAAAAAAAAAAAAAAAAAAAATACTATGTACTTTTGTGTAAACACTGAAAAAATCTCTAGTCATCTCTAAGAATTACCTTGCAACTGTTTTCTACAGTGCTGTCGTCTTGGGCAATGGGCAATTACATGACTTTGTGTTTGTTTCCTTTGCAGTCTTTTTTTGTTTTGTTTTTCTTCCTAATAGGACAAAAAAGGCCACCCGCGTCCAGTCCCATTGCTGTTGCAGTGACTCCCCGAGTTCCACAGACTTTGCATGCTGGCCCTTCTAATCCTGTGTACCGCGCGTGCTTGTTTTTCTCATCTCTTATTCTTTTTTAAATCCATGCTTAACTACTGTGGGAGAGAATAACTGTAAACAGCTTTAATTAAATCATACTTATAAAAAACTATTTTCTTATACTCCACTTTATGCTTTTGGTATTGTTGATCTTTAAAAATTAAATGGTCTTTGATAATGGATCTATTTTGTATTGCCTTATTAAGACCAAATACTTCTTGTCATCCCATTCTTTATCCTCTCCTTCCATGGAATTGTTATCTTTAATTAAAACTTTTTAAAACATTGGCTTGTTTCAATCCTGTAAATTTTGGTTGTGGTCAGCTTTGAGCACCAATGAGATGTATAATTCTGTTATCCATCCCATGTTGAGTTTCAAACTCGGGAATATTGAATATAATAGGATGTAAGTGACATTTCTGAAAATGCTTTCTTTCAATGTGAAAGCTCTTATGTTTAGCATCAGTGTGTGTGGCTCTGTTAATTATAGCCATTTCTGAAATGAGATTCTTTTATATATATATATGCATACATACATGTGTGTGTGTGTATATATACATACATATATATATATACATATAAAGTACTATTGGCTTTTAGGAATTTCTTTTATATACATTTATGAAATACTGAAGACCAATCAGACCATTAATGGACACTTAGTGCAACTTTTTATAAAGAAAATAATGCTAAAGTAAGACCAAAACTGATGTCATCACTGAAATTAACAGTTGTCAATATGTTCGTATTTTAATTCACAACAGAAAAATGTGTTCCACAACTGGAAACTCCTGATACTTGTGTAAACTGTGGAAAATTTTAAATGTGATGTTATTTTGACAATGTTTTAAATTTTCGAGTCCCATTTTATTCTGATCAGAATTTTTATCAAGATGTTGAGCTTTTGTTCTTTGAAACTAGTTTGTCATAACATATTGTGCATAATCACAGTATTTATTTCTAGGACTCTTGCGAACGTGTAGACTGATGTTTACTGCTAAGGGAACAATTATTTATAAAATAATATTAAATCCAGTATTAGCTGCCTATTTCAGACACTTAATACTTGCAGAGATCCATTGTTACATTTACCACACTGAAGTTTTTTTCCTTTGTTGTTTTGTTTCGTTTTAAGAATCACCCTCATTGTTGAAAGTAAATGTACTCTTAGGGTGCAGATATTAGCGTTCCAATAAGCATGTGATTATATTAAGGTGGTGGTAGCGGGAAGATAATCTTGATTCCATTGGGAATCTTAGGTTTTCGTAAATTTATTGGGAAAATAGTTTTTCCTGTACTGCTGAAGTTTCTTTTTGGTAAACAGTATCTTTCTAAAAGAAAAAGCATGAAGGAGAAATTGAGGTGTGTATATATCCTC
>NW_028008482.1:0-913 GCF_054177405.1 Leptonychotes weddellii | reverse complement strand
GCGGGGAGACCTCTAAGGACACAGATCGGTCCCGTTAGGCCCAGAAGCTGCATCTCAGCAGTCATCCTGGGGGCCCCCCTGGAGGCTTTGCCCTGCCACCTGCCCCCCGCTGCACAGTCCTCTGAGCCCGTCCACAGCAAGACTGACCACTGAGCATCACGCCCGGGGTGGCACCCCCACCCGAACGGCCGCCCAGGTCCCTCCCGACATGCCTGAGAAGAGATGGGGCGCCAGGACCACGTGAGAGCCCCACTGGCGGGGCTGGTGCCCGGCCCCCGAGCCGAACAGCCCGCCCGGCTGTGAGGAGCCGCCAACTACCACCAGCTCTGTGCTGATTAGTAATGATGTGTTTAATAGAAATTTCAAGGTTCATTACGGGATGTGGATTAATTAAATGGAGAGGGAAGATAATGAAAGATATTCCCACCGGACACATAACGGAGCAGGCCTGCTGTGGCGGGAGGAGGGGATGAAACCGTGGACGTTCCAGAACACTCCGAGTTTGCCCATGCGCCGAGGAGCGAAGGCTCTGCTGTGTCCTCCAGAGCAAAGGCCGTGGTGAGGCCCTGGGGCCACAGGCAGCCCCGGGACAGGCCGGGTCTCCCTCCGGTTCTCCTTGGGACTTGGAGGGGATTTGTAGCTGCCCCCAGCAGGCTTAGCCTCACGCCCCACGTCGCTGGCTACTGTCCTCCTGCAACGGGCGCTGGCTGAGTGCACGCTGATTGCTCTCTGCGCGTTCTTCAGCGCTCTGAAGCGCTCTGGGAGGTGGGAGGGCACCAGCCGCATGGGAATCCATCGGGACGCCCCCACCTCCATGGCCAAGCAGCGCGGGAGAAGGAGCGGCTGTGGCTCGTGGCTCGGAAGACTCTGCTGGCCGAGGAGTCCTGGGGGTACCCCCAGAGTCTTCCAGGGA
>NW_028008481.1:0-913 GCF_054177405.1 Leptonychotes weddellii | reverse complement strand
AGTAGTTATGGTCTATGGAGTTGCTTCCACAAACACTGAATGAGGGGAAATCAAGGCAGGTTCTTACAAGCTTCTTCTCACATTTTTATCAACTGATTAATATACGAGCTCATTTTACGTGTGTTTCTATTTAAAGACACTTTATTTATGTTGTTGATTTATTAACATTGAACTCATGGCCAATAGCACCGTAACTCATAACAGCACATGAACAAAACTTATCCAACATGTGAATTTTCTCCTTGAGACACATCACAGTCTCCTTAGGAACACCAGACAGCACTTCAGAACTACACTGAGGGCCATTTTAAACAGGAAAATCACAAACAAAAGCACAAAATGCAAAAAGTATGGTATTAGTAATGCCACAAAAAGAACACTTGTTTATAGTAGGACAACTGAAACAAGAAGGCAGAGAGCCACCTTGTTTGGCTGGGAACTTGCACCTTAGCTAACTCAATTTTTCTTCTGTCTGTGAATGATCCAGAAAGCACTGTGAGTAGTGATTTAGGGGTTACAAATAAGTTTCAATGAACAGGGGAATTTACAAATACAAAATCCATGAATAACAGGGATCAACTGAAAATATTCAGTTAAACAATGAATAAGTTTCTAGTGTTCATATGACCCATGCAATATCATCCATGGTTTATCTGATATTTAAGTTTAATGAGGCATTGCATATTTTTATTTGCTAAATATGACCACCCTAGCCAGAGTATAAATATTTTCAGCGTTGCAGGCCATGTGGTCTTTATCAAAACTACTTAACTCTGCCTTTGTGACATAAGACAATCAAAGACAATATGTAAATAAATGGGCATGGCTCTGTTCCAATAAAACTTTATTTCTAAAACCTGGTGGCAGGCCTAATTTGGCCCATGAGTAGAATGGATTGACTTGAGGTAAGGAG
>NW_028008480.1:0-913 GCF_054177405.1 Leptonychotes weddellii | reverse complement strand
AGTCACCTATCATCTCACTATTGTAAGACAACCTCTGTGGATGCTTTAATTTATATACTTTCAAACTTTGGGGGAGGTCTATTTTTTAAATAAACTTTTTTTTTTTTTTAAAGATTTTATTTATTTATTTGAGACAGAGAGAATGAGAGACAGAGAGCGTGAGAGGGAGGAGGGTCAGAGGGAGAAGCAGACTCCCTGCTGAGCAGGGAGCCCGATGCGGGACTCGATCCAGGGACTCCAGGATCATGACCTGAGCCGAAGGCAGTCGCTTAACCAACTGAGCCACCCAGGCGCCCTTTAAATAAACTTTTAAAAAAGATTTACTTATCTTTTTATCTGAGAAAGTGGAGGAGAGGGAGAGAGAATCTCAAGCAGACTCCCTGCTGAGTGCAGAGCCTGACACGGGGCTCCATCTCATGACCCTGAGATCATGACCTGAGCTGAAATCAAGAGTTGGAGGCCTAACCCCCCAGGCGCCCCTTAAATACTTTTTATTTGAGAAGTTTTAGATCTCCAGAAAAACTGCAAAGACAGTACAGCAAATATATGGATGTCTTACTTTATATATCTCACAATCGGTTTCCCCTAATATTAATAGCTGCAGCTAGTTCAGAGGTGTTGCTCCCATTCCCATCCCACTCCCTATCATTAGCCAAAGATGTTTCTTGTGTTACGGGGTTTTTTTTTAAGATTTTATTTATTTATTGAAGAGACAGAGAGAGAGAGAGAGTGAGCGCACATGCGCACACGCGCACACAAGAGAGGGGAGGAGGGGCAGAGGGGAAAGAGAGGGAGAGGGAGAGAATCCCAAGAAGATTCCGCACAAAGCCCAACATGGGGCCCGATCCCATGACCCCAAGATCATGACCTGAGCCAAAACCAAGAGTCAGACACTTAACCAACGGAACCACCC
>NW_028008479.1:0-913 GCF_054177405.1 Leptonychotes weddellii | reverse complement strand
GTGGTTGGGGCTGACCACCGGGGAGCATCCTGTGTGATGGGGGGGAGTGCTTTCTCCCAGTGCGGTGGTGAAGGCTCTGTCCTGTGGGTCCTAAGTTGGAAGTGAGGGCAAAAATGAGGAAAACGGTCAGTTATGAATCCAGTCCTGGGTGTTTGGGGACAGTTGCCGAAGGAGCTGATGTTTGCCTCTTCCCCCCCCACCCCCACGAGTTGCGGCAGATCGTGGGTGCGGTGGGTGGGCTTCCTGCAGACGCTCCCTGCCGTGGGGGGTCCTGTCTCCACCCCCCCCCCAGGTGCTCTGGCTGTGGTCTGCAGGTGTGTTCCGTCTCTCAGCCCCAAGCACCATAGACAGCCGAGAAAGAAACGGTACTGTGTTTAAGTGCTGTACGAATGAACGGATCCTAAATATTAAATGTGGGGCCGTCACCTGGTCTTAACTATTGTTTCTCTGGAGAATGATGTCCTAGATACTTGCGAACATGGGTTTTAGGAAAAGGTCCTCTTGATACGAATTTAAATGGAAGGGATGGGCACGGTTGGAGAGGCCAGGTAAAAAGATGAGAAGGTGGCCAGGATCGTCCATCTGATGGAGTCTAACGGCTCCATGGTTGACAAGACGAAGGACAGACTCCATCTGAGAAAGGACACGTGGCAGACACGGGGTCATGTGGTCCGATAGGCCGTTGCTCTGCCTTCAAGATACTGAAGAACTTCAAATGCGTCACTGTTCTCTATCTCAGCCTTGGGAAGGTTTCTGTTCATGGTGGTCTATAGGGTTCAGAAGGCTAGAGATCGGCGGACCAGTGTAACTCCCTGCAGGGCTGTGGTTTGATAGAAAGGCAGTGAATGGTATTCGAGTTGTTCAGTCCAACAGGTAACCCGCCAAATATGACTTTGCCCTCCATGAGTTTGCA
>NW_028008478.1:0-913 GCF_054177405.1 Leptonychotes weddellii | reverse complement strand
TTTTTGATATGACCATATATTCATTCACTGCTGGACTGTTTGCCTAATGGTGATCTCTGTCACCCAAATATGAGCTCTAAGAAAGAGTCATGTCTGTTTTGTTGTCAGTTGTATCCCTACAGCATGTCACAGCCTAGTCCTTCTGTGTTCAATACATGTTTAGAGTTTAAAAAAAAAAAAAAGAGGGGCACCTGGGTGGTTCAGTCGGTTAAGCATCCAACTCTTGGTTTCAGCTCAAGTCATGATCTCAGGGTCAGTGAGATGGAGCCTCGTGTCGGGCTACATTCAGATTCGCTCTCTCTGTCTACCTCTGCCCCTACCCCGCTCGTGCTCACTCTCTCCAATAAATAAATAAAATCTTAAAAAAAAAAAAGAATGATGTGGGTATTATTTACAAGAGAATACAGATAACCCTGAAAGAAAGTCAATATAGGAAATTTGGGTATTGTGAATTTTATAAAAGAATTCTGTGTACATTCTGTTAAGTTTTACCCACCATTTTGAATTCTAGCTATTGCCAACTTCTGCAGTAATCCCCAGAGAAGAGTTTTCGAAGAAAGGTTAGGGATTGTGGAGGGCTCCAACTCCTTGGTTGGTGAGCCATTCCTTCACACGGCTCCCCACTTACAGGCTGTTGAGTTTGTGTGCACTGCTTCTTGGGCCCCGATCCCTGTCCTGGGAGACTGAAGTATGTTCTAAGAACATCCCCTACTGTTGGCCTCCTATAGGCCCAAACCTCGTGGTGAGCACTTTGATACCCTCTCCCCTCCCAATGTCCCAACCTCAGATTTTCTGCCATGTCTATGTAAGGTCATGTGCACCACCTCCTTTCCTTTCTTTTACTCTGAGACTGATAAGCATTTCTGGGCAACATGAAATTATTCTGATCGGGTCCATTTCAGATATTTGCCAA
>NW_028008477.1:0-913 GCF_054177405.1 Leptonychotes weddellii | reverse complement strand
CTGTTGCCCCCGTGTGGCCACTCTCCAGATAGCATGTGGCAGAATGTGTTCCAACCTGTGAAATTCAAGGGAGAATAAGATAGAAGAAGGTTGGGGGGCGCCTGGGTGGCTCAGATGGTTGGGCGTCTGCCTTCGGCTCGGGTCATGATCCCGGGGTCCTGGGATGGAGTCCCACATCGGGCTCCCGGCTCGGCGGGGAGCCTGCTTCTCCCTCTGACCCTCTCCCCTCTCATGCTGTTTCTCGCTCGCTCGCTCTCTAAAAAATAAATAAAATCTAAAAAAAAAAAAAAGATAGAAGAAGGTTGGTCCTTGGATCCGCTAGCTCCTAATAATCATGAAATAATTTATGAGCTATATTCTAAATCAGAGTATATGTTAACTTGATATTAGGGTTAGGTTCAGGGTCAAGTTGAATATAGTAATTATGTACAGCTTTTTCTAGGTCAGTCATACGTCCATAAACTGTTTTTAAAAAATAAAACGGGAGAGAATATAGTCACTCAAAGCACTGAGCACCTTTCCTGTCACAGTAAATAAGTAACGAAACGTATTTATTGTTTAACCTTAGCTGAGGACCGGGAGCTGGTCCTACAGGTACTTGGCAGGTAACATCTGTGGCCAGCTGCCCATCTCTCCCTGCTGCACCCACACGTAGCTCAGTACATCCTCTGCTCTGCTCAAGGGCAGCCTAGAGAGACCAGGTCCAGGTGTGGCTCCCTCCCGTCAGGCATGGCTTCTTTCCGACAGGTAGAGAAGGTGGCCAGCTCACAGACATATGATATCTTCTTTTGGTTACTTGCTATGTGCGTCACCTTTTTGTCACCTGGTCCTTAACATTCAGCTCCTGTGAGAACCTGAGTTTGCAGGTTTCTGTTCACATTTCAAAGTGTGCAGATATGTGTTGACTTTGTTC
>NW_028008476.1:0-913 GCF_054177405.1 Leptonychotes weddellii | reverse complement strand
GAAAACTATAAAATACTCATGAAAGAAATTAAGGAAGACACAAAGAAATGGAAAAACGTTCCATGCTCATGGATTGGAAGAACAAATATTGTGAAGATGTCAATGCTACCTAGAGCAATCTACACATTGAATGCAATCCCTATCAAAATACCATCCACCTTTTTCAAAGAAATGGAACAAATAATCCTAAAATTTGTATGGAACCGGAAAAGACCCCAAATAACCAGAGGATGTTGAAAAAGAAAAGCACAGCTGGTGGCATCACAATTCCCGACTTCAAGATCTATCACAAAGCTGTAATCATCAAGACAGTATGGTACTGGCACAAAACAGACACATAGGTCAATGGAACAGAACAGAGAGCCCAGAAATGGACCCTCAACTCTATGGTCAATGAATCTTCGACAAAGCAGGTAAGAATGTCTAGTGGAAAAAAGACAGTCTCTTCAACAAATGGTGTTGGGAAAACTGGACAGTCACAAGCAGAAGAATGAAACTGGACCTTTTCCTTAAACCACACACAAAAATAGACTCAAACTGTTGAAAGACCTAAATGTGAGACAGGAGTCCATCAACATCCTAAAGGAGAACACAGGCAGCAACCTCTTCAACCTCAGCCGCAGCAACTTCTTCCTAGAAACATCGCCAAAGGCAAGGGAAGCAAGGGCAAAAATGAACTATTGGGACCTCATCAAGATAAAAAGCTTCTGCACGGCAAAAGAAACAGTCAACAAAACCAAAAGACAACCGACAGAATGGGAGAAGATATTTGCAAATGACATATCAGATAAAGGGCTAGTATCCAAAATCTATAAAGAACTCATCAAACTCAACACCCAAAGAACAAAGAATCCAATCAAGAAATGGGCAGAAGACATGAACAGACATTTTTCCAAAGAAGACATCCAAATGG
>NW_028008475.1:0-913 GCF_054177405.1 Leptonychotes weddellii | reverse complement strand
TTTTAGCCATTCTGACCTATGTGAGGTGTATCTCATCGTGGTTTTGATTTATATTTCTCTGATGAGAGTGATGTTGAGCATCTTTTCATGTGTTTGTTGGCCATCTATATGTCTTCTTTGGAAAGATGTCTATTCATGTATTCTGCCCATTTCTTAACCAGATTATTTGTTACTGGGGTGTTGAGTTTGATAAATTCTTTATAGATTTTGGATACTAGCCCTTTATCAGATATGTCATTTGCAACTATCTTCTCCCATCCTGTGGGTTGCCTTTTAGTTTTGTTGATTGTTTCCTTCACTGTGCAGGAGATTTTTATCTTGATGAAGTCCTAACAGTTCATTTTTATTTTTGTTTCTCTTACCTCCCGAGACGTGTCTAGTAAGAAGTTGCTGTGGCTGAGGTCGAAGAGGTTGTTGCCTGTGTTCTCTTCTAGGATTTTGTAGGATTCCTGTCTCACATTTAAGGCTTTAATCCACTTTGAATTTATTTTGGTATAAAAAAGTGATCCAGTTTCATTCTTCTGCATGTTACTGTCCAGTTTTCCCAACACCATTTGTTGAAAAGACTGTCTTTTTTCCATTGAATATTGTTTTCTGCTTTGTCGAAGTTTAGTTGCCCATATAGTTGCTTCATTTCTGGGTTTCTATTCTGTTCCATTGTCCTATGTGTCCTGTGTCCTATGTCCTGTGTGTCCTATGTGTCCATTCCATTTTTGTGCCAGTAACATACTGTCATAATGACTACAGATTTGTAATATAGCTTGAAATCTGGAATTGTGATATCTCCAGCTTTGCTATTCTTTTTCACTATTGCTTTGGCTATGCAGGGTCTTTGTGGTTCTATACAAATCTAAGATTGTTTGTTCTAGCTCTGTGAAAAATGCTGGTAGTATTTAGATAGGGATTGCATTAC
>NW_028008474.1:0-913 GCF_054177405.1 Leptonychotes weddellii | reverse complement strand
ACCCCCCACTCCAGCAACCCTCAGTTTGTTTCCTGTGATTAAGAATTCCTCATATCAGTGAGGTGATATGATGATACATGTCTTTCTCTGATTGACTTATTTCGCTCAGCATAACACCCTCCAGTTCCATCCACGTCATTGCAAATGGCAAGCTCTCATTCCTTTTGATGGCTGCATAATATTCCATTGTATATAAATACTACATCTTCTTTATCCATTTGTCTTTGATGGACATCTTGGCTCTTTCCACAGTTTGGCTATTGTGGACATTGCTGCTATAAACATCGGGGTGCACGTACCCCTTCGGATCCCTACTTTTGTATCTTTGGGGTAAATACCCAGTAGTGCAATATGCTGGATCATTTGATAGCTCTATTTTCAACTTTTTGAGGAACCTCCATACTGTTTTCCTAGTGGTTAAACCAGCTTGCATTCCCACCAACAGTGTAGGAGGGGTCTCCTTTCTCCATATCCCTGCCAACATCTTTCATTTCCTGACTTGTTAATTTTAGCCATTCTGACTGGTGTGAGGTGGTATCTCATTGAGGTTTTGATTTGGATTTCCCTGATGCCGAGCAATGTTGAGCACTTTTTCATGTGTCTGTTGGCCATTTAGATGTTATCTTTGGAAAAATGTCTGTTCACGTCTTCTGCCCATTTCTTGATTGGATTATTTATTCTTTGAGTGTTGAGTTTGATAAATTCTTTATAGATTTTTGGATACTAGCCCTTTATCTGATATGTCATTTGCAAATATCTTCTCCCATTCTGTCGGTTGTCTTTTGGTTTTGTTGACTGTTTCTTTTGCTGTGCAAAAGCTTTTTATCTTGATGAAGTCCCAATAGTTCATTTTTGCCCTTGCTTCCCTTGCCTTTGGCGATGTTTCTAGGAAGAAGTTGCTTCGGCTGAGGTC
>NW_028008473.1:0-913 GCF_054177405.1 Leptonychotes weddellii | reverse complement strand
GCTCTCTGCTCAGCGGGGAGCCTGCTTCTCCCTCTCCCACTCCCCCTGCTTGTGTTCCCTCTCTCACTGTGTTTCTCTCTGTCAAATAAATAAATAAAATCTTTAAAAAAAAAAAACAAGTAGGCAGAGAAGCAGGCAGAGGGAGAAGGAGAAGCAGGCTCTCCACTGAGCAGAGAGCCTGATGCGAGACTCCATCCCAGGACCCTGGGATCATGACCTGAGCCGAAGGCAGCTGCTTAACTGACTGAGTCACCCAGGTGCCCACCTATTCTTTTTTTTAAAAAATATTTTATTTATTTGAGAGAGAGAGAGCACGAGCAGAGGGCCAGAGGGAGAGGCAGATGCCCCGCTGAGCAGGGAGCCAGGCATCGGGCTGGATCCCAGGACCCTGAGATCATGACCTGAACCGAAGGTAGACGCTTAACCAACTGAGCGACCCAGGTGCCCCAAGCCCATTCCTGTTCTTAACTCAAACCCAGGCCATTCCAAACCAACCGCCAAATCGTGCACCCCAAGCACAACCCAATCCATCTCCAACCTCATCCCCATTCTAACTGCTCTTCCTTCTCCATCCCCAAACCTATCCCTAGCATCTTTTCTGGCCCAAAGCAAGCATAACCTGATCCCATCCCAACTCCCAAACCTGTCCCCCTACCCCATGGCTCTGACCTCACAGGAATCCATGCCTCCGCCCTCTACTCCTGCACACACCATAGAGGCCATCAGGCGCCCCGGGTAGTCCTTGTTACAAGATGTGGCCGGGATAACACTGATGTTGGCACAATGCAGCGTATCCGGGAGACTCACTGGGGAAGACAGTGGACTTGGAGTGAATCCGTATTTTCAGGCCCTTGTCTTCTTCGCCCAAGAGCCCTGGAGAATAGGGTCCCTGGAGGCCTGACACCCAGCACCA
>NW_028008472.1:0-11946 GCF_054177405.1 Leptonychotes weddellii | reverse complement strand
GTGGAAGAGACAGTTATAGGAGGATAAAGAGCCCCATATGCCTATTTCTACCAGGTAGAGACAACCTTACTTGGAGCTTAAAAATGAAATCAAGTCTGGATTACTTTAGGCTAGTGGCATCTACAAAACAATGGTTTGGAGAATAACCATTACTTGCTTTTCCTGGGGAAATCAAGAGACTTGGTCTATTAATTCTGGGAGGTAAGTTAAGTGAACTCCCATTAACTCCAGGTAGGGAGAGAGCTGCACTCTGGACATTTTACAGTTTTGCCCATTGCTGACTTCCCAGGATCTTTTTATTTTTTTAAAGATTTTATTTTTAAGTCCTCTCTACACTCAATGTGGGGCTTGAACTCACAACCCCAAGATCAAGAGTCCTATGCTCCACTGACTGAGCCAGCCAGGCGCCCCTCCCACGATCTTTTAATGATGTCATCATATCCTCATCCCCTCAGGCAAGGCTCTGCCGGTTTCTCACTCTCACCTCCTGGATCTAATCAGCTACTAAATCCTAGCTTCTCTATGTTTTCTCATAGATCCTTTACTTTTCAAGCCCTCAATTTCACGGTGGTACCGACCTTTATCACCTCACCTTTGAACTACACCAATAACACCAGGCGAATGCTGGAGTCACAAGCATCCTCTCTCCTAATGTCCCTGTATGCAGTCTCTTTCAGCAGCCTAAGGGAAAACCGTCAGCTCTAGCACTACCTGTGAGCTGATATTCAAGGCTTTCCTCAGTTGGGGCCCAACCTGCCTTCCACGTCCATAGTCAGAGAAATATTATTTAACTTGTTTGGCTTTTGGTGGATACTCACATGCTGAGTCCCATCCTGGGATATGAGTGTAACTTGCTGACTCAGCCCAGACTGGGTTACCGTGGCTACTTGTGTAGATACAACATCGTCCCCTTCCACACCTGTAACATACGTGATCTGGGACCCTTTAAGAACATCTTCACTTTGACCTATTTAAAACAAATGAATCATTTATTTGACCAACCAATCAAGCTGTTTAGAAAACAGAGGATATATTTTCTTTTTTAATCACTTTGAATATTTATTTATTTTTTTCCCAAATTTTTATTTTAATTCCAGGATAGTTAACATACAGTGTAATATTAGTTTCAGGTGTACAATATAGAGATTCATCACTTCCATACATCACCTGGTGCTCATCACAATACTCTTTAATCCCGATCACCTATTTCTTTTTTTTTTTTAAAGATTTTATTTATTTATTTGAGAGAGAGAGAATGAGAGACAGAGAGCACGAGAGGGAGGAGGGTCAGAGGGAGAAGCAGACTCCCCGCCGAGCAGGGAGCCCGATGCGGGACCCGATCCCGGGACTCCAGGATCATGACCTGAGCCGAAGGCAGTCGCCCAACCAACTGAGCCACCCAGGCGCCCCCGATCACCTATTTCACCCATCCCCTCCCGCCTACCTCCCTTCTGGTAACCATCAGTTTGCTAGGCATAGTTAAGAGTCTGTTTCTTGGTTTGTCTCTCTTTTTTTCCCTTTGCTCCTTTGTTTTGTTTCTTAAATTCCACATGAGTGAAATCATATGGTATTTGTCTTTTTCTGACTTATTTCACTTAGCATAATACTTTCTGCCTCCATCCATGTCGTTGCAAATGGCAAGATTTCATTCCTTTTTATAGCTGAATAACATTCCATCGTGTGTGTGTGTGTGTGTACATTTTCTTTATCCATTCATCTATCAGTGGACACTTAGGCTGCTTCCATACCTTGGTTATTGTAAATAATGCTGCTATAAACATAAGGGTGAATGTATCCTTTTGAATTAGTATTTTTGTATTCTTTTTTTAAAAGATTTTATTTATTTATTTAAGAGAGAGAGAGCATAAGCGGGAGGGGCAGAGGGAAGGAGACAGAAAGAATCTCAAGCAGACTCTGCACTGAGCATGGAGCCCGATGCGGGGCTCAATCTTACAACCCTGAGATCACGACCTGAGCTGAAACCAAGAGTCAGACACTCAACCAACAGAGCCGCCCAGGCGCCCCTTGTGTTTTTGTATTTTTTAGGTAAATACCCAGTAATTCGATTACTGGATCATAGGGTAGTTCTATTTTTAACTTTTTTGAGGAACCTCCATACTGTTTTCCACAGTATCTACATCAGTTTGCATTCCCACCAACAGTGAACACGGGTTCTTTTCTCTCCATGTCCTCACCAACACCTGTGTGATTTTAGCCATTCCGACAGGTGTGAGGTGATGTCACAGTGTAGTTCTGATTTGTATTTCGAAAAGAGAATATTTTAAGTATGACCGAAATACTTGTATAGATTAAAGTGTATATGTATTATATTCCAAATCATAAAAATGGCTTCCAGCACCTCCTTCCGATTCTTCCACCTCCACTTTTATAAAGCCAAACCAAACCAAACCTTTCCACATCAAATTTAAATGTTCTAATTTTGAGGGCTCCCGGGTGGCTCAGTGGGTAAAGCGTCAGACTTCTGCTCGAGTCATGATTGGTCCTGGGATCCGCCCCGCGGTGGGCTCCCTGCTCAGCGGGGAGTCTGCTTCTCCCTCTCCCTCTATCCCTCCCCCTGCTCATGCTCTCTCTTTCTCCCTCTCAAATAAATAAATAAAATCTTAAAAAAAAAAGTTCTAATTTTAGGCGACCCCTTTTATTCTTAATTGGAGTCATTATGTGATACTGTGCATGTGTGCTGGGGCATGGTGGGGAGGTACTGGACAGGAAGACTGCCTGGCAAATAACCCTTCCAACATGGCAAGTATGCATGAAGTTCTTGCAGTCACTTAAGAAGCTGTTAAAAATGATAAGACAATCTTCATAAACATTAACCACAAAACCAGAATGGTGTGTAAACAGAACCTACTTCTAATACTAAATTACTTACTCTTTAACACAAGTGATTGATTGCAAGTCATCAGTACACAATGACCACATTGTGTAAAGACAACGTAATGGCATATTATCTGGGGTAAGGTTAATCATTTAATAAGGGACAGAACAGGAACCACCATCCACTTCTTTATTTCATAAAGAACCAGCAAGTAAACAGCACTTTCAACAGTCCATTACTGCTATACTTGGCAACCAGGAAGCCTGCTGTTCCCTCTCTTCTATTGCTTTCCACCTCCCACAAAGCCAGAAAGAGGGTAAATATGGGGGTTTTCTTCCTTCAAGGAAGGACTTATGCTAATTTAGGAGTACTTCTCCAAGTTAGTGGCTGACGCACGCACGCATACGGCTCTGGCCATGGTGGTGTAATCTCCACGGCGGCCATTACTTCACGTCTGTCTGTTCTGTGTCACAGCCATTTAGATACTATTATCCCAAAGGGCTACAGAACCTCGAGAATCATAGGAGAGGAAAGGATCGCAAACCCATCCCTATTCTTAGAAAAACAATCATAGTTTATTATTTTTTTTTAACAAAATGTGCATTATCATATTACGGACTATTTTCTAGAATACAAGAAATTCAGACAATCTGAAAGATCGACTTTGAAGGAAGAGACTGAAGAAGCTTAAAAAAAGAATTTTAAAACCTGAGCTTGTCATCATTAAAGCCTGTTTAGAAAAAACAAAACAAAACAAAAACAAAACAAAGCCTGCTTCCTAACTGCAAGGACCCAGCAGTTGCAGGAATATCTGACTGTCCGCACTCAGGGTGCTTCGCCAAAAAACACAGCATCCAGGACGGAAGGAGCTGTTACTTCTATCACATGACAGACGTCTGAAAAGACAAATGAGAACTGTAGCAGGTAGTGAATGATGTACTCTTTCCCTTATTTTCCAACCAACTTTTTTCACCTAAAGGTTTTTCAACACTTCAACTTAAGAAGGGGAAAATAGGATTTCTTTTCATTTTCAAATCTACTTCCGTTTAGGAGGTCCTCGGTGCAAGAGCAGGACAACCTGGGTTTTGTTTTGTTTTTTTAGAAAACCTTCACCTACTTTACCGACTTACCTACGTTATTTAACTGAAATCACAGAATGTAATCCTCTAACATTTTTTCCCAAGAGTTTATTCTTATCGAAATGAATGTTTTTGTCTCCTATACTACTGAACAGCACATGAATCAGCGAAGAGTTATTTAGGAGTGCCAAACCGCTCTAATGCTTACAATCAACATCCTTAGTGCACCCAAATAGCCCAGCTGCTCCTCCCTTGCTCTCTGGCTCCATTTCACACCGCCATCCCAAGCAGAAGTGCCCCACTGGCCAGATTTCTTTTAGCCTCTCCAATTTACTTTGCTCTCTCCAACCTCAGGGCTTTCTGTATGTGCCCTTCCCTCCACTTGAATGTCCTCTTGACTTTGCTCCTTATTTCCCCTTCCTGCCGAATCCCTCCCTCTCCACCAAATTAACCCCTATCCACCCTCTACCATCTCTCCTAGTAGCTGTTACTTTAACTTATTTAAGAAGTGTGTCTCGTTAACCTGTAATGAACTTTACAAAACCAGAAAGCTCACATGGCTTGTGCAAGAGATTTATTGCAACTCTTTGCCTTTGCATTCTATTATACCTAGAGATCACTTTATTAAGCAGCACAAGAATTCACATCACTCAAACTCAGCTCAAAGCAAGGCGGAGACTGCGGGTCCCTCCTCTGCTTCCCAGCATGTCAGACTCCTCTGCTCCTACCACTCGGACCACTGGCACTTGAAATAAGCTTGATCTCAAAGTTGGCAGGTTCCAGGGCTTCTTTAGTGACAATTACAGCTTTCCTTGCCGAACAGAAGCCACAGTCAAGAGCGAAAACCCTCCAGCATATAGGTAAGTGCAACCAGGTCTGACAGAAGAAAAACTGCAATTCGAGCTGCGTGTCCTAAATCCACTTTATTGCCATCCTTCTGTTTAACAAGTGGAGAACTAAACAGGGAAAAAAACAAAAAAACACCTCCCAGACTAGACTAACTTCCCTTCTTAGACATCCCAGAGCACCAAGTCCCTTTCTTTGATAGCACTTATTACAGTTGTAAATTCTGTATCTGTGTGATTACGTGAATGAAACTTTGTTATCTGAGAAAATGCTATGAATCACAAATTATGACAGCTGTTGATTCCCCAACACAGAGAGAGGTTTACTGGAAAGAACACTCACCTGGGGGAGGCTCAAAGAAGGCTTCCTGCTCCTCCTCAATGGGCTCAGTGTCATTGTGGGCCGTCCGTTTGTGCATGGCCAGTGTGGAGATCTGCTTGTAGGTCTTCCCACAGTGGTTACAGTTATATGGTTTGGAATGAGTGTGAACAACATGATGTTTGTACAAACTGGAATATTCTGTAAACCTTTTGTCACACCCAGGGACTGTACAAACATATGGCTTTTCACCTAAGTAAAGAACACACACACACACACAAATCAGCTTTTACATATGAAGGCATAATCATTCCATTCCTCCCATGGGGGAAAAAAGCCTCTAATAGCAAAAATAGATAGTTGTCAGATCTCTTTCTATATCGCCATGAGGCAGAACACAAGAAAAGACTCCCCTAACTATGGTTTTGTCTTGGCTCAGAAGGTAGTCTGCATTCTGAGTCTTATCTGAGTGCCTGAATACCACTTTTCCCTTAATTTCAAGGGACGAGAAAAGGATGAAGATGTTGCCCAGTTTAACTCTAAGCTTTGATAAAACTCATTTATTGTTAACTACAACTAGACAAGCTAGATATTAATAACAGTATACTAAAAATAATAAATGCAATTATTACTATAACAAATACAGCTTTCCCTAAGGGTTTTATAAGGACAATAAAAAAGGATTGTCTAAAAAGTCTACTAGACATGGTCTGGACACTTACAAATCTAAAAGGACATACCCATATAATTTCTAAAATGTGCATATGCATGTGTGCATACACGTGCATGTCTTACTTTATTCTCATTTTGCACCCTTCCTTGAGTAATCACATTTTCTTGCATGGTTCTAAACACTGTAAAACCACCCATAAATAGTAAAATCTCACCCTAATGTAATCTGTAACATAAGTCTTGAGCATAAAGTAATTGGAAATTGCTTCCTTCCTCTGCCCAGTCTACGTTCTCAAAGCAGGGCAGGTTAATGTTCTTATTTTGGTAAATGACTGTGGGACAGACCTGGTGAGGGCAAGGCCAGGCAGGGAAATGGCAGGCAATTCCAACAGAAAACCTGCCCCATTGATATTTAGGCTGAAGCAGAAACAGCCACTAGGTGGCACCAAACCACAGTCAAGACAGAAGTGGATTTGAATTGAGCTTTGGAGCTCCCTACCGGCTATCTGCACAGCCTCAACTGGGTCCTCTAATCAAACTTGCAAGAATGGATTGCATTTTACATGGCTGAATATTTGCACTCCACTCATAGCATAACGTGGGCATTTACTGTATCATCTACTTGATGATCATTAGCCAATCTTTTCTTCCAGTCCAGACCTACCTCTTGGGTCAGACCAAAAATTGTAACTATGTACTGCATCTCTCTACTTCAATGATTCTCAATCATGTAAAAGACCCGGGTGGGTGGGTTATTTCTTTATATATTTTTACACACACACACACACACACACACACACACGGAGCTTTTTATGACGGAGCTTTTTAAAGATAACCGATGCCTGGGCCTCATTCCATAAAATTATGTCAGAATTGTGCAGACAGAATATGGGGAATAAGCCTATTTTTAAAAAGTGAATCCAATGTGCATCACATTTAAGAGCACTGCTTTATTTAAATGTTCCAAAGATCAGTATGGCTAAATTTAATGTAGGCATCCCTCTTACTGGAATCTAATTTGCCCATTAAACATGTGGAACAGTAAACTTTTAGGTAATGAGTCTATATTCCACTTGCTTTAAATGGGAAAAATAATGTTTTCCCAGCCCATCTAAAAATCCCAGCCAATGGGCGCCTGGGTGGCTCAGTTGGTTAAGCGTCTGCCTTCGGCTCAGGTCATGATCCCAGGGTCCCTGCTCAGTGGGCGGGGAGTCTGCCTCTCCCTCTCCCTAGGCCTGTCTCCCCCCGCTTGTGCACTCTCTCTCTCTCTGAAATAAATAAAATCTTTTAAAAATAAAAGAATAAAAAACCCAGCCAATTTCCCCAAATATCAAAGGCTCTTAAGCACTGTGTTATAATCCACCAAGACTGTCTACATAATATGAAGCACTTCAAACACCAATTATCTAATTATTTAACATTCAGTAGTGGGTATACATTGGTGTGTAATACACAATGATACAGTATAATATCAGACAGGAATTCTGTTTTCCTTCTACACCACAAACGTACTACAATCTAAAAATCAAGTATCTTAAAGATATAAAAGAAGTACAAATTATATTAGGAAAATATAATTTTTCTTCTAATCTATGGTTTTCTTTTCCAGGCCTCCTAGGTTTTCACAGGCATTTCCATTTTCTTAGAGAACACTTTAATAGTAGGGAACATGATGGCAATAATGCATATTACACAATGTAAGCATAAGATACGACTGTATCAGAAACATGACTTCAGCGTGTCCTATGTTCTCTCACTCAGACTCACATGCAACTTAAAAATTTTTTCTTTTATAGAAAAATGCATCACATGGGGCGCCTGGGTGGCTCAGGCGTTAAGCGTCTGCCTTCAGCTCAGGTCATGATCCCAGGGTCCTGGGATCGAGCCCCGCATCGGGCTCCCTGCTCTGCGGGAAGCCTGCTTCTCCCTCTCCCACTCCCCCTGCTTGTGTTCCCTCTCTCGCTGTGTCTCTTTCTGTCAAATAAATAAATAAAATTTTTAAAAAAAAATGCATCACAAGTAGATTCATTATAGTGGGTTTTCAGTTTGGATCATAAATTTTGGGTAAAAATTTTGCAAATCATTACAGCAAATATACAGATGGTAAGAGTTCAAGTGGGGAAGGATACCCAGAGACCTAAAGATTCCAAACTGACAGCGTTATCTTCCCTTTCCAACCTGCTCTCCCCCATTTAACGATTATCATCTAACCCATCACACAAACTAGACTGATAGGTTTTTCTTTACACCTCGTGACTAACTTAGTCACCAAGTCCTGTGCCAATACCTCTTCAATGTCTTTTCATTTGTATCCTCTATCTCACTCACTTTGAACATTCTAACAGCCCTCAGTTTCCTCACCATTGGTCTCATTTCCCTTTAACATCTTTCTATAATATGGACTGATTTTTTCCTTAAAAAAAAAAAAAAAGCAAACGTTTGGATGTCTGGGTGGCTCAGTCAGTTAAGTGTCTGCCTTTGGCTCAGGTCATAATCCCGGGGTCCTGGGATTGAAACCTGCATAGGGATCCCTGCTCAGCAGGGAGCCTGCTTCTCCCTCCCATCCCCCACCCCAGCTTGTGCTCTCTCTCTCACTCTCTCAAATAAATAAAATCTTAAAAAAAAAAAAAAGCAAACATTCTTTAAATCCTCTTAAGGTTTCTTCTCTGCCCATAGTGATATTCAGATTCGTTAATGTACTCTCTTCAAAGGGAAGGGGTTGTTGTGGATCCCTGAAAAGATTTCCAGAGATACTCAGGGATCCGAGGAATGCAGCCAGAGAAACAATGCAGCCAGAGAAACACTGCAGAAAGTTCCATTCTGTAAAAATGTCTTTTAATTTTAAATTATTGCAAAGTTACTCTTAATACCAGTAATCAAGACAATGTATTAAACAACTTCTTAAAAAACGAATGCACATTCTGCCTTTGCCTCCCATTTGCCTTTCCCCTCCCAACGACTAAAAGTACATTCACAAAGTGCGGCATCAAAATTAAAAACCTTTGTACTGCAAATGGTACCATCAAGGAAGTGAAAAGACAACCCACAAAGTGGGAGAAAATATCTGTAAATCATATATCTGATAAGGGACTTGTATCCAGAATATAATAAAGTATTTTTACAACTCAACAATAAAAAGAACCAAATCTGAAAAATGGGCAAAGGATCTGAGTAGACATTTCCCCAAAGAAGACCTACATATGGTCAATAAGCACAGAAAAAGATGCTCAACATCTTTAGGATGCAGGAAAATGCAAATCAAAAGCACAATGAGATAGATACCATTTCACACCTGCTAGGATGACTATCATCAAAAAGCTAATAATTGTTAGCTGCATTGTGGAGAACTGGAACCCTCATACATTGCTGGAGAGACTGTAAAATGGTGCGGCCACTGTGAAAAAAACAGTTTGGCAGTTCCTCAGAATGTTAAACACAGAGTTACCATATGAACCAGCAATTCCACTCCTAAGTATACACCCAAGAGAAATGAAAACATAATTCCACACAAAAACTTGCACATGAATGCTCAGAGCAGCATGATTCATAACAGCCAAAGTGAAAGCCACTGGTGAATGGATAAATAAAATGTGGTATATGCATATAATGGAATACTATTCAGTAATTAAAAGGAAAGAACTCGAGCCTCAAAACACTACGCGAAGTGAAAGAAGCCAGATGAAAAACACCCTATGTTACATGATTCCATGTGTATGAAATGTCCAGAATGGGCAAATCCATAAGGACAGAATGATGATTGCGAAGGGCTGAGGGGTGGGGGTGGGAGGAGACTGCTAATAAGTATGGAGTTTCTTTTTTTTTTTTTAAAGATTTTATTTGTTTATTTTTTAGAAAGCGAGCGAGCGAGAAACAGCATGAGAGGGGAGAGGGTCAGAGGGAGAAGCAGGCTCCCCGCCGAGCCGGGAGCCCGATGCGGGACTCGATCCCAGGACCCTGGGATCATGACCTGAGCCGAAGGCAGACGCCCAACCATCTGAGCCACCCAGGCGCCCAAGTATGGAGTTTCTTTTAGGTGGAATGAAAATGCTCTAAAATTGGATCATGCTCATGGTCGTACAACTGTGTGAATATATTAAATAACAGTGAATCATATACTTTAATGAATTTATTCATTTTTACTGAAGTATAGTTGGCACACAATGAATCATATATTTTAAATGGATGAATTATACAGTATGTGAATTATATCTCAATAAAGCTGTTTTTTAAAAAAGAATATAGCCACAGACCGCCCCTCCCCCTCTGCCCCACAAACAGCACAAAAGCCCAGTTTAAGAAACACCCTTACCATGATAGTGCAGACACAAGGCCCCTGCCTACCCCTCCAACTTCACTTCGTACTAGTCTTCCACACGTGCCCTATGCCTGCCATATTCTCCAAATAAATCGTGTTTTTCATACCTTTGTGCCTTTAACCACGCCGTTTCCCCAGTCAGGAATAACCTGCCCCCCGCCTTCTAGCTAGCAAACTTTAGGACTCAGTCTAAAAGCCAACTTCCTCTGGACAGCCTTCCCTGAATGCTTCTCCCTTTCCACAGAGGTGGTTGCTCCCCTCTCTACTCCCACAGCATCTCGTTCAAGGAATGGGAGACACTCTGCACTCCGTAGCAATTAGAGGTCTGTCAACTCTCCCCAGTTCAACTGCCCTTGACCATGTCATATCTGTCTCTGTATGTCTGATGCCTGGCAGGGGAGCACACAACAGATGTTCAGTAACTGTTGAATAAATGAATGTATAAATGCTAATGTGAAGGGTTTTTTAAGTTGCTTAATCCCCCTCCACCAGGCTAAGTGGTAGAAGGAGGATGGGAACGACTGGAAAAAGGTTTATGGAAGAAAAACAGAAGACAAAGAAATCAGAGACTGTTACCTGTGTGTATCCTCACGTGATTTTTATAATTGGTTGCACTGGCAAATGCCCTCCCACATCCTGGTTCTGTGCAGTAATACGGTCTTTCTCCTGTATGTGTCCTAATATGCACTTTTCTGATATTTGATGTTGTAAAAGACCGACCGCAGCCTTCAAAGGGACATTTAAAAGGCCTTTCTCCTGAAAATACAAAAAGGAATAAATTAAATGGTGCAAAAATACTTGGAAAATGGAAAAAAATTTTTTAAAGATTTTATTTATTTATTTGAGAGAGAGAGAGAGAGAGCATGAGCAGGGGGAGGGGTTGAGGGAGAGGGAGAAGCAGGCTCCCCACTGAGTAGGGAGCCCGATGCGAGACTAGATCCCAGGACCCTGGGATCATGACCTGAGCTGAAGGCAGATGCTTAACCAACTGAGCCACCCAGGCACCCTGAAAACTGAAATGTCTTATCCTTCAATTCTGTCTAGGATCATGCTCAAGACTCTAGCCTTCCCGTATGGGGCTTCCCTTTCAGGGTTTTGGCTTTCTGTGGTTTTTTGCCCTGTAAATAGCGTCTTCTATTCCAAATTTAAATTTCTATAGGAAATCTGAATATTGTTCAAAACTTATCACTGACTGCATGACTTTCCAAGATGGAGTTATCCAGATGGGCATATTAAAAAATGAGCTAAGAAGGACGCCTGGGTGGCTCAGTTGTTAAGCCTCTGCCTTCGGCTCAGGTCGTGATCCCAGGGTCCTGGGATCGAGCCCCGCTTTGGGCTCCCTGCTCAGCCGGGAAGCTTGCTTCTCCCTTTCCCACTCCCCCTGCTTGTGTTCCCTCTCCCGCTGTGTCTCTGTCAAATAAATAAATAAAATCTTAAAAAAAAAAAAAAGAGCTGAGAAAAGCAGAGAAAAAAATATCATAAAGAAATACAAAAGAAAAATGAGTCAAGAATAAGAATTACAGGGATGCCTGGGTGGCTCAGTTGGTTAAGCATCTGCCTTCGGCTCGGGTCATGATCCCAGGGTCCTGGGATGGAGTCCCACATGGGCTCCTTGCTCAGTGGGGAGCCTGCTTCTCCCTCTGCCTGCCACTCCCCCTGCTTATGTATGCGTACTTGTTCTCTCTCTCGCTCTCTCTTTCTCTGACAAATAAATAAAATCTTTAAAAAAATTTTTTAAAAGAATAAGAATTATATTTGAACAATAAAAAATAAAAATTAAATTAAAAATTGATAAATGGCTGGGGCGCCTGGGTGGCTCAGTTGTTAAGTGTCTGCCTTCAGCTCGGGTCATGGTCCCAGGGCCCTGGGATCGAGCCCCG
>NW_028008471.1:0-914 GCF_054177405.1 Leptonychotes weddellii | reverse complement strand
TTTTTTTTTTTAAAGATTTTATTTATTTATTTGAGACAGAGAGAATGAGATACAGAGAGCATGAGAGGGAGGAGGGTCAGAGGGAGAAGCAGACTCCCCGCCGAGCAGGGAGCCCGATGCGGGACTCGATCCCGGGACTCCAGGATCATGACCTGAGCCGAAGGCAGTCGCTTAACCAACTGAGCCACCCAGGCGCCCCCTTTTTTTTTTTTTTTTTTAAGAGAGAGAGCAAGAGGGGCGCCTGGGTGGCTTAGTCGTTAAGCGTCTGCCTTCGGCTCAGGTCATGATCCCAGGGTCCTGGGATCGAGCCCCGCATCGGGCTCCCTGCTCGGCGGGAAGCCTGCTTCTCCCTCTCCTGCTCCCCCTGCTTGTGTTCCCTCTCTCATTGTGTCTCTCTCTGTCAAATAAATAAATAAAATCTTTTAAAAAAAAAAAAAAAGAGAGAGAGAGAGCAAGAGAGCATGAGCAGGGGCGGGGAGGGGCAGAGGAAGAGGGAGAGAGAGAATCCCAAGCAGACTCCTTGCCCAGTGTAGAGCGCAACACAGGGCTTGATCTCACAACCCTGAGATCATGACCCGAGCCGAAATCAGGAGTCGTACACTTAATTAACCTTAAGACTGAGACACCCAGGTGCCTCTGTAACAGAAATTTTATGCTGTTCTAAGTGGGTATTTAAAAATATCTTATATCGAGGGCGCCTGGGTGGCTCAGTCGTTAAGCGCCTGCCTTCGGCTCAGGTCAGGATCCCAGCGTCCTGGGATCGAGTCCCGCATCGGGCTCCCTGCTCGGTGGGAAGCCTGCTTCTCCCTCTCCCACTCCCTCTGCTTGTGTTCCTCCTCTCACTATCTCTCTCTCTGTCAAATAAATAAATAAAATCTTTTTTTTTGTTAAAGATTTTATTTATTTATTTGAGA
>NW_028008470.1:0-914 GCF_054177405.1 Leptonychotes weddellii | reverse complement strand
GAATCATGGAACACTTCATCTAGAACTAATGATGTAATGTATGGGGATTAACATAAGAATAAAAAAAATAAATAAAAAAAAAAAGAGAGAAAAAAAAATGGCTTTGGGGCTTCCTCTTTTCTCTCTGCCTTGAATAACTTGCTCTGGGAGAAGCTGACTGCCATGTCATGAAGATCCTCAAATAGCATTATGGAGAGTTCCACATGCCAAGGAACTGAGGCCTGAGCAATTAGCCATGTCAATGAATCATCGTGGAAGCAGATGACTGCAGCATTGGCTCACAACTTAATTGCAACCTCATGAATGACCCTGAACCATAAACACACAGCTAAACTGCTCCCACATTACTGACTCTTAAAACTTTGGGAGGAAATAAATATTTATTTTTTAAGTGATGACGATTGAATTTGATATTTGCTGAATAACATTTGCTTTTAGTTCTCCCTAAATGGATATACAGACTTAACACAATTTCTATCAAAATCACTACATAGACAAAATTATTCTACAGTTTAGTAGAAAGACAAAGGAGGTAGAATACCTAAAAAATTTTGAAAGAGAAGAGTAAAATGAGAGGAATCAACCTACTTGATTTCAAGACTTTTTATATATCTACAGTAATCCAAACTATTTGGTATTGGCAGAGATAGGCACAGAGACCAATGGAACAGAATAGAGACAGACATAGACCCACACAAATATGCCCTACTAATTTTTGACAAAGGAGTAAATTAATTCAAGGGAGAATAGATCACTTTCGAGCAAATGGTGCTGAAGCAAACGAATATCATAGATAAAGAATGAGCTTCAGCTTGTCTCAGACATTATATAAACATTCAGTTAATATTGATCATGGATTTATTTTATTTTATTTTTTATTTTTATTTTTTAAAGATTTTATTTATTTATTTGAG
>NW_028008469.1:0-914 GCF_054177405.1 Leptonychotes weddellii | reverse complement strand
ATTCTGAAATTTGAAAGTATTACTTTCAGAGCAAAAGTATGCAACATAAAAATGTGTACTAACACGCACTGGGTAAATATTTCTTTAATAGGAAAAACACAGTATGTCAAAGACCCTCTTTTCTCTTTGCAGTGAAGCTTAACTGCAAAGTTAGTAATGTCATCTCCTAATTAAGCAAAATCAGCTGTCAGAAAATTAAACAGATTGATTCACAATTAATGGTTGAGCAAACATTCTTCCAGTTTGTTTCCTGCTTTAAGTCTTTGGGAAATTTCGCGTTACTTTTGCTTCCTTACATTTACAGGGAAGGTTATCAGGATATTCATGAATAAGCTTATATTTATAGGATTTCTGTTTCAGCTACATCATTTGGGTCTTATGTATGCATATTTAAAATTTGAAATATCCTGCATAAATGTGCTATATTTTGAAGTGCATGTCTCATACATTTTTTTTGCTGTTGAAATTCAATACTATCAAACACAGACATACTTTGGGGGTTGTACCATGAGAATCTGAAAATGGTCATAAGGTGCTTACTGTAATTTTTTTAAGTGATTAGTGGCAGACCAGATAGGACAGGTAACTTGGAAGGCAAATTTTGAGGTTATAAATGATTTAAACCTTCTTATATTGTGAATTCTTTTTTACCCATGCTTCTGTTTACGTAGTAGGATGACTCTATCACATGCTGTCATTTAACATTGATTCATTCACAGCTAGCACAAGCGTGACCTGACCTACCTTAAGTGAGTCAGTTCTTCTTTTTTTTTTTTTAAGATTTTAATTTATTTATCTGAGAGAGCGAGAACGAGAGCGAGAGAGCATGAGCAGGGGGAGGGGCAGAAGGAGAGGGAGAAGCAGGCTCCCCACTGAGCAGGGAGCCCCATGTGGGACTCAATCCCAGGACCCTG
>NW_028008468.1:0-914 GCF_054177405.1 Leptonychotes weddellii | reverse complement strand
GGGGGAGGGAAAAAGCTGAGATTCAATGAAAAGTGGTTGAAAATGCTCTAAAAATACCCTGCTCGTGGAGGAGAATGGTCTGGCCTGTCTCCGAGGCCGGTGGAGAAACACTTCGGCTTGTCCTGGGGTTTTTGAAGGCATTTTACACATTCAGAGGTTAATATTTCTGTTGTTCTAAAATCTGAGGTGCCTTAAAAAAATTTTTTTTTTTTTTAATTTCAAGGCTTGAAAAGAAATTTAAGATGCAGAATGGATCTTTACAGTCAGACCTCCTCACCTTCTAGATGAGAAAATGCAGGTCAGACTTGACAGGGCTGGCCGAGGTCACCAGCTGGTTACAGACAGAACAGGGCAAGCCCGCCGTTCTCCTGGAAGGTTCCAGAAGGTGAAGTTGGACTCATGGGCACCACAGGGCAGTCCTCTATTGCTCTTTAAAAAAAAAAAAAAAAACCTGATTACAGAAGCAATGCGTGTTTATTTGAGAAAGTCCAGAACATTCCTAAGAGGAAACGTGAGCTCGCCTGTGACCCTGACACCCACGGACAAGCCCTCCGGGGTTGTTTCCACTATCTTTCAAGATCTGGACTGATCTGGATGATGACACGGAACCGCGTCCGGAGGTTTCAGAGGATGCCGAGTTGCCACGCACCTCCAGCTCATCGGTAGCTGCCGTGTCCCATCCGCTCAGCACCCAGCCCAGAAGCCCGTTCTCTCTGGGGGGCTGGGAGAGGGGGGCGGGCCTTCCCAGCCTCGACAGCACAGGCAGGCGTGCAAGACGGACATGCGACGAGGGGCGGTATGTGCCGCAGGCTTTCTGCAAGGATGGCGATGGCCATCGGAGCTGGTTTCGGAAAGACCCCCGAACCGTGCCGGTGGGGTCAAGGCCTCTGCCTTGGCTGAGGTAGCCCCACCCC
>NW_028008467.1:0-914 GCF_054177405.1 Leptonychotes weddellii | reverse complement strand
TCATCATTAACAGCACACCATGGCCTTTTAGGGACACCTTCCAGATTTGAGAAGACTTCTGCTTCAGATTTTTGTTTTCACTCAAGCGCTCCACCAGTTGACCTCAGCTCCGTTGATCATTCAGTATGTTAGTCTGCTCAAGCTACCATGACAGTATCTCAGACTTGGTGGCTCAAACAACATTAATTTATTTTATCATTGTTCTGAAGGCTAGAAGTCTAAGATCAAAGTGCCAACAGGGTTGGTTTCTGGTGAGAGCTCTCTTCTTGATTTATAGATGTCTGTCTTGTCACTGTGTCCTCATGTAGCCTTTTTTCCATACATATTCTCCTGGTCTCTTCCTCTTCTTATAAGAACACCAATCCTATTGGATTAGGTACCCCCCCCATGACCTCATGTAACCTTAAGGCCCTATCTCCAAATACAGTCACACTAGGGGTTAAGGCTTTAACATATGAACTAGGAGGTGGGGTAGAGGGAGGGGTGGGACACGATTCCACCATAACACCCAGCAGTCCCCTTCTAAATGGGAATCCTCCCAGTAGCTGGATTTCCCTTTCCAAGAGTCTCAATTCATGTCCTGCCTCGCTTGCTACTAATAGATCACAAAAGCCATGTGAAAATCGACCAATTCTAAAACAGGCAAAAATTCATCCAAGCTGTTGGGATGGTGGTTATCTTTGGGAATTAGAAACCAGAAGAAGCAGTGAAAAGGGATTCTGAGAAGGTGTTTCTTGATCTGGGTGTTGGCTACATGGCTGTGTTCAGATTGTGAAAATTCATCAGCCTACATACTGATGGCATGTATATTTCTTCTCTGTGTCTGTTTGTTCTAGGTGCCTGGTGTTGTGTAACAAACCACCCCCAAACATGGTGGTTTAAAGCAATCAACAGCATTATTTTTTTCTCACAAA
>NW_028008466.1:0-914 GCF_054177405.1 Leptonychotes weddellii | reverse complement strand
TCCTGCAGGCCTGGGACACCTGGGTGGCTCAGTCATTAAGCATCGGCCTTCGGCTTGGGTCATAATCCCAGGGTCCTGGGATCGAGCCCCACATCGGGCTCTCTGCTCGCAGGAAGCTTGCTTCTCCCTCTCCCACTCGCCCTGCTTGTGTTCCCTCTCTCGCTGTGTCTCTCTCTGTCAAATAAATAAACAAAATCTTTAAAAAAAAAAATCCTGCAGGCAGCCTTGATTACTCCACAAATATGTGCTGAGGGATTGCTCTGTTTGGGGCATTCTGTTGACACTTCATTAGAATAGCCATCGGACAAAGAACATGATAAAAAATCGAAGTATCAGCACAAAACCAAAAGGCAATGGCAACAGAAAGGAGAAAAATGGCCATGGTTTCTGCTAAAGGAAGGTCTGCTGTAATTCTCGGCACAGACACCCTCCAACAAAAAGGAGCGGGAGACTCTGATACTTGCCCACCATCTGCACCCTGACTCAAGTCTGCACACCTCAAGAACTGGGCAGCTGTATCTCCCCCGGCCATCCCCAGCAGAGTCCTGCTCTTCTCACTTCAAGAACCTCACCCTCCTGTTCTTCTCACCCTCACCCTAATATCCATCTTTCTAAATCCTAACTGAAACCACCCTTTCCAGGAAACAGCTAGCCAGGAAGGGGTGGTGGCGGATGGATAGACCAGATGTGATGGAATGTACTCTGAGAGGGGTAGTCTTTTTATTTTATTTTAAATAAGATTTTATTTATTTATTTGACAGAGAGACAGCGAGAGAGGGAACACAAGCAGGGGAGTGGGAGAGGGAGAAGCAGGCTCCCCGCCGAGCCAGGAACCTGATGTGGGGCTCGATCCCAGGACGCTGGGATCATGACCTGAGCCGAAGGCAGACACTTAACGACTGAGCCACCCAGGC
>NW_028008465.1:0-914 GCF_054177405.1 Leptonychotes weddellii | reverse complement strand
GCCTGACTCGCAGATGACCCGCCACAGTCTCCTCCCTAGTGCAGCCCCGGAATAAGAAGGCCGGCTCCGCAGCCCCCAGTCCGCCCTTTCCTGTCACTTGCGGGTCTCCTTCCAAGCCGTTCACCTGTCCTGTCTCCAGCTCTGGGCCCCCAGCTCCGTTGAGCAGCTGTGTGTGCGGAGGTCCCAGAGAAAAAGACAGGGACCCAGGGTGGGTCAGAGGGTGGAGAGCAGGAAATGTGCACTCAGCACGTGAGTGTTAACATTCTGATGCTGGACACGAAGGTCTGAAAGGCTCTGGTTTGTGATCACACGATGCCAAAGAGCCTAAACCCTGAAACTTAAAAGCAGGATTTGTCTCCTTCCCTCATTTCTCCAGGCACTGTGACAGAGGGGCTTCTTTCTGGAACTTAGGTGAGAAAGATTCGAAATCTTTCACCTGTAAATGGAAATCCAAATGCACCCTAGAATAGCTAACTGTCCTCCAGAAACTCAGAGCCAGCCTTCCAGCCAGTCTGTCTAGTCTCCCTCTATTCTCTCAAAAAGGCAAAATAAGCACCAAGAAACAAGAATCTCTTTTCAGGCTGCCAAATTACAGCTGCACTTCAACTCTTTCTGATCATCTTGATTCCAGTTTGAGATGGTAGTAAAACTCCTCTGTCCATAGTGAATCTACTTTTCATTCCACAGGGAGAACAGTTGTGTCAGAAAGCATACTGGATCATGCATGATTCCTCTCAGTGCCTCCCAGTGATCCCCCTACTGCATAAAATCAGAAATCAAGGGTTGTAGCCTACCCCTTACAGAAAACTCACACCAAACCTCAGAGAATTCTTTTCCTCCTGTTCTTTGTTTCTCCTATGCTTGTTTCATTTTTTGCTTTTTCACACTTTTTGGAATTCCCCGAGACCTCTCCA